>NC_091335.1:24662715-24690215 GCF_038502225.1 Cherax quadricarinatus | reverse complement strand
CTACATACTCTAACTTGAGCCTCACTATCCTCGTAAAAACTCTTCACTGCTTTCAGTAACCTACCTCCTACACCATACACTTGCAACATCTGCCACATTGCCCCCCTATCCACCCTGTCATACGCCTTTTCCAAATCCATAAATGCCACAAAGACCTCTTTAGCCTTTAAATACTGTTCACTTATATGTTTCACTGTAAACACCTGGTCCACACACCCCTTACCTTTCCTAAAGCCTCCTTGTTCATCTGCTATCCTATTCTCCGTCTTACTCTTAATTCTTTCAATTATAACTCTACCATACACTTTACCAGGTATACTCAACAGACTTATCCCCCTATAATTTTTGCACTCTCTTTTATCCCCTTTGCCTTTATACAAAGGAACTATGCATGCTCTCTGCCAATCCCTAGATACCTTACCCTCTTCCATACATTTATTAAATAATTGCACCAACCACTCCAAAACTATATCCCCACCTGCTTTTAACATTTCTATCTTTATCCCATCAATCCCGGCTGCCTTACCCCCTTTCATTTTACCTACTGCCTCACGAACTTCCCCCACACTCACAACTGGCTCTTCCTCACTCCTACAAGATGTTATTCCTCCTTGCCCTATACACGAAGTCACAGCTTCCCTATCTTCATCAACATTTAACAATTCCTCAAAATATTCCCTCCATCTTCCCAATACCTCTAACTCTCCATTTAATAACTCTCCTCTCCTATTTTTAACTGACAAATCCATTTGTTCTCTAGGCTTTCTTAACTTGTTAATCTCACTCCAAAACTTTTTCTTATTTTCAACAAAATTTGTTGATAACATCTCACCCACTCTCTCATTTGCTCTCTTTTTACATTGCTTCACCACTCTCTTAACCTCTCTCTTTTTCTCCATATACTCTTCCCTCCTTGCATCACTTCTACTTTGTAAAAACTTCTCATATGCTAACTTTTTCTCCCTTACTACTCTCTTTACATCATCATTCCACCAATCGCTCCTCTTCCCTCCTGCACCCACTTTCCTGTAACCACAAACTTCTGCTGAACACTCTAACACTACATTTTTAAACCTACCCCATACCTCTTCGACCCCATTGCCTATGCTCTCATTAGCCCATCTATCCTCCAATAGCTGTTTATATCTTACCCTAACTGCCTCCTCTTTTAGTTTATAAACCTTCACCTCTCTCTTCCCTGATGCTTCTATTCTCCTTGTATCCCATCTACCTTTTACTCTCAGTGTAGTTACAACTAGAAAGTGATCTGATATATCTGTGGCCCCTCTGTAAACATGTACATCCTGAAGTCTTCTCAACAGTCTTTTATCTACCAATACATAATCCAACAAACTACTGTCATTTCGCCCTACATCATATCTTGTATACTTATTTATCCTCTTTTTCTTAAAATATGTATTACCTATAACTAAACCCCTTTCTATACAAAGTTCAATCAAAGGGCTCCCATTATCATTTACACCTGGCACCCCAAACTTACCTACCACACCCTCTCTAAAAGTTTCTCCTACTTTAGCATTCAGGTCCCCTACCACAATTACTCTCTCACTTGGTTCAAAGGCTCCTGTACATTCACTTAACATCTCCCAAAATCTCTCTCTCTCCTCTGCATTCCTCTCTTCTCCAGGTGCATACACGCTTATTATGACCCACTTCTCGCATCCAACCTTTACTTTAATCCACATAATTCTTGAGTTTACACATTCATATTCTCTTTTCTCCTTCCATAACTGATCATTTAACATTACTGCTACCCCTTCCTTTGCTCTAACTCTCTCAGATACTCCAGATTTAATCCCATTTATTTCCCCCCACTGAAACTCTCCTACCCCCTTCAGCTTTGTTTCACTTAGGGCCAGGACATCCAACTTCTTTTCATTCATAACATCAGCAATCATCTGTTTCTTGTCATCCGCACTACATCCACGCACATTTAAGCATCCCAGTTTTATAAAGTTTTTCTTCTTCTCTTTTTTAGTAAATGTCTACAGGAGAAGGGGTTACTAGCCCATTGCTCCCGGCATTTTAGTCGCCTCATACGACACGCATGGCTTACGGAGGAAAGATTCTTTTCCACTTCCCCATGGACAATAGAAGAAATAAAGAAGAACAAGAGCTATTTAGAAAAAGGAGAAAAACCTAGATGTATGTATATATATATGCATGTGCGTGTCTGTGAAGTGTGACCAAAGTGTAAGTAGGAGTAGCAAGATATCCCTGTTATCTAGCGTGTTTATGAGACAGAAAAAGAAACCAGCAATCCTACCATCATGCAAAACAGTTACAGGTTTTTGTTTCACAGTCATCTGGCAGGACGGTAGTACTTCCCTGGGTGGTTGCTGTCTACCAACCTACTACCTAATATATATATATATATATATATATATAATATAAACATACGTATACACATAGACAAACATAACCTAACACATTAGCTTATAAATCCCCCACCACACACACACATTTTTACGATAAGCTGAAGCAGCTAGAACATCCCAACAGGATAAAAACAAAATGGGATCTCAAAAGGGAGGACGTAAAGGCAAGGGAACCGATGATGGCTGGTCGGAACAAAATAGAACAACAATGAGAGAAAAGGTTAAACGAACTTTGCAATAACATGTTAGAGCAAATATCTGCAGAGAGCAAGAAGTGGGAATCACAAGCTGTAGTAGCTGAGGCAAAGATACAAAGACTGGAGGAAGAAATGGATATGTTGAAGGATCTAAAGGTAAGGTTCGAAAGGAACAAGATGACTGAAATGGGAACATCAGCAGGCAGCGAGGGGACTGAAGGAGGGGATGGAGCTAAGCAGTCATTTGCAGAAGTAATATCAGGCCATCATGGTGCCAGCGAGATGATTAGGGAAACAGCAAAGGAGATGCTTAAATCAGATCCAGAGATACAGAAGGAAAAGAAATGGGAAGAGTAGAGGGAGAGGTCAATAATTATTCATGGGCTTCAGGAGGCTGAAGGGCAGACCTATGATGAAAGAAAGCATTGGGAGAAAACGGAGATTAAGAACATTATTGCAATAACAGGAGAGAGGGACATGTCTCGGGTAGAAAATTTTCACAGACTTGGGGAGTATTCGAGGGAAAAAAATCGACCAATCAAATTTACATTGAAGACAGATGTGGTACGGAACAGGATACTACAACAGGAACCTCTGTTAAAGGACTCCAGATTATCAAAAAGTGTTCCTCAATCGAGACAGAACATGAAAGGAAAGGGAACAGTTGAAAGTGAGAGCAAGACAAAACCAGTGGAAGGAAAGAGACAGGACAGGCAATGACAGACAGGAAAGCTCAGCCTTTGGGAAAACATCAAACACAAATGCTTACAGAAACCTCTCAACCAGTCACCACATATCAACCAAACACAGTAAACAGAAACGAACCTCACTCCATAGCCACCACCCTGCTTAGCACTAATTCCACAATCACAGCAGCCTCCATAATATTCTGCCCTGCCTCCCACCCTCCCAGCCTGCACCTTCCTTTTCCATCTCCCAAAATACAGTAATGGAAAGGAAGCTAAAGGTATGGAACACCAATGCAGATGGAATAACAAATAAGAGTGAAGAGTGGCAAGAATGCTTCCAGTAGACTGTGGAGGTAGGGTGCACCAGCAGGTGCTGGACACAATACACATAACCAAGGTAGAGGTGAAGAAACTGTTAGAGGAACTCGATACCTCAAAGGCAGTGGGCCCAGATAACATATTTCCATGGATACTGAGAGAGGGAGCCGAGGAACTGTGTGTGCCGCTAGCAGCAATCATCAGTAAATCTATCGAAACTGGGCAGTTGCCTGAAACGTGAAAGAGAGCACATGTAGTTTCAATTTTTAAGAAAGGGGACAGACAGGCAGCGTTAAACTGCAGACCAGTGTCACTGACTTGTATAGTATGTAAAGTCATGGAAAAGATTATCAGGAGAAGAGTGGTGGAACACATTGAAAAGATTGGGCTCATACATGACAGTCAGCACGGCTTCAGAGATGGGAAATCCTGTGTCACAAATCTACTTGAGTTCTACGATAAGGTAACAGAAGTAAGACAGGAGAGAGAGGGATGGGTGGATTGTATCTTTTTAGACTGCAAGAAGGCTTTTGACACAGTACCACACAAGAGACTGGTGCAAAAATTAGAGGAGCAGGCAGAAATAACTGGGAAAGTACTGCAATGGATCAGAGAATACCTGACAGGAAGGAAACAACGAGTGCTGGTACGTGCTGAAGTGTCGGAGTGGGCGCATGTGTCGAGTGGGGTTCCACAAGGTTCAGTCCTAGGCCCGGTGCTGTTTCTTGTATACGTGAATGGCATGGTGGAAGGAATAGATTCAGAAGTGTCACTGTTCGCTGATGTGAAACTGATGAGGAGGATACAAGTGGGCGAGGATCAGTTAAGATTACAAGGGGATCTGGACAAACTACAAGTATGGTCCGACAAATGGCTCCTGGAGTTTAACCCCAGTAAGTGTAAGGTCATGAAGATTGGGGAAGGACACAGAAGACCGCAGACGGAGTACGGGTTAGGAAACCAACAGCTTCAAACGTCAATTAAAGAAAAGGAACTTTAGGTAAGCATTACAACGAACATGCCCCCTGAGGCACACATCAATCAAATAACTGCTGCAGCATATTGGAGATTGGCAAATCTGAGATTGGCGTTTAGACATCTGAGTAAGGAGTCATTCACGACATTGTACACCGTGTACGTAAGGCCCATTGTACACCGTGTACGTAAGGCCCATTGTACACCGTGTACGTAAGGCCCATTGTACACCGTGTACGTAAGGCCCATTGTACACCGTGTACATAAGGCCCATTGTACACCGTGTACATAAGGCCCATTGTACACCGTGTACGTAAGGCCCATTGTACACCGTGTACGTAAGGCCTATACTGGAATATGCAGCGCCAGTATGGAACCCTCATTTAGTCAAACGTCACGAAATTGGAGAAAGTGCAAAAATTTGCAACACGATTAGTCCCGGAACTGAAGGGTATGTCTTATGAGGAGAAGTTAAGGAACTCAACCTGATGACACTAGAGGATAGGAGGGATAGAGGGGACATGATAACAACGTATAAAATACTGAGAGGCATTGACAAGGTGGACAAGGATTGAATGTTTCAGAGATGGGATACAGAAACAAGGGGACACAATTGGAAGCTGAAAACCCAGACGAGTCGTTGGAATGTTAGGAAGTATTTCTTTAGTCCTAGAGTTGTCAGGAATTGAAATAATCTGGAGAGTGAAGTAGTGGAAGCAAGTTACATAAATAGCTTTAAGAAGAGGTATGACAAAGATCATGGAGCAGAGAGAGAGTGAATTAGTATTGACCAGTGAAGAGGCGGGGCTAGGAGCTATGAATCGACCCCTGCAACCACATATAGGTGAGTACACACACACACACACACACCCATATATCTAGTTCAGGCTGCAGCGACCATATATCCAGGTCAGACTACAGCTACTATATATCCAGGTGAAGCTACAGCTACCATATATCCAGGTGAAGCTACAACTACCATATATCCAGTTCAGGCTACACCTACCATATATCCAGTTCAGGCTACACCTACCATATATCCAGTTCAGGCTACACCTACCATATATCCAGGTCAGGCTGCATCAACTACACGAATATAGTTAATTGTCGTAATTATAGGAGTTGAGTTATTCTTGTCGTGAGTTTCCCATCATGAATCATAATTATTGACTATAATAATTACTGGCCACATAGCATCCTCCTCCAGAACTTTGCACTCTTGTTATTATTATTATTATTATTAGTAGAAGTGGTGGTAGTTGTGCGAGTACTGGTTTATAATTGTAGACTAGATTATTGTTATTATTAATTAGTAGTTGTAGTTGTTGTAATATTAATAGTGGTAATAGCAGTAATATTTTATAATACATTTTATTATTAGTAGTAGTAGTAAAAATAGTAATAGTATTTGTATATTAGTGGCGGTAGTAGTAGTATTTTATTCTAGATTACTTTATTATTATTCCCACAGACCTAAGATAATTAAGTTTGTCAAACTTTCTCTTTTGTGGAGATGTAGACACAGACACACGTAAACAAATGAAAACTTTATAGAAATATCATTTAGCTCTAATTTTCACCCTAATTAGAGGTCTAGAATGAGTTGGACTTAAACACTAGGAACCCGACTCGTCAACAGACTGAAACACTAGAAACCCGACTCGTCAACAGACTGAAACACTAGAAACCCGACTCGTCAACACACTCAAACACTAGGAACCTGACTCGTCAACACACTGAAACGCCAGCTACTCGATTAGTTAACACACTGAAACACTTGCAAACTTGCAACACAAATTGAAATAAGTTGAAGCACTGGTAATGCAACTTGTTAGCAAGTTGACACTGTTGCAACACAGCTAGTTTCTAAGTTTAATTAGGAAAGTAGTTAAAATGCTATTAATGCATCTCGTTTGTAAGTTGAACCACCTGAAATGCAGTTCGTTCATAAGTCGAGACACTTGGAATGCAGTTCGTTCGTAAGTCGAGACACTTGGAATGCAATTCGTTCGTAAGTTGAGACAACTGGAATGCAATTCGTTCATCAGTGGAGACAATTGGAATGCAATTCGTTCGTAAGTCGATAAACTTGGAAGACAATTATTTCGTAAGCTGACATTTTGAATGCAATAGGTTGGCACCAAAGTTTTTTTTTTTCCCTAAATTCACCCAATTCAAAAAAGATTAAGAACGAGAATTAAAAAAAATCTCGTTCGTTTACATTATTGATAAAATTCTCTTTTATTTGTCCTCAACAATGTTCACCCTTAAAAAAAAAGATTGTACTACAATACCCAGGAATTATTAAAGCAATCCCCGGAAGTTATCAGTTAAAATAATCCCAAGGAATTATCTTTTAAATTCTAAGCTTTTAAACTGCGTTGTTGAGAACAAATGTAATATTTTTATCCTTGGTAAAATGTAGCAGCAAGCTGACTGCACTGATATTACTCTGAATACTTTAGAGATTATTGTTAGATTATTATTGCTTAGTTTTATTACTAATTATTTTTATTAATTATTTTTTTATTTTTTTAGTATTTTTGTTATTGTTGGTGTTATTATTATTGTCATGGGGTAAAAGAGTGAGGAAGGTAGAGAGAATGTTTTAAGGGCCAGAGTGATTTAGGGCAATGTTCACTTAGGGGGTGTGAAAATAATGGGATACGAAAGTGGTTTAAATATGGGAGTGGGGTTTTGGGGTTTAAATATGGGAATGGGGTTTTGGGTTTTAAATATGGACGTGGGGTTTAAATATGGGAGTGGGGTTTAAATATGGGAGTGGAGTTTAGGTGTCTTGACAGCTTGGTATATGACTTAATATATTTAAATGTTGTGGTGGTTGACGTTGGGAGGGGGGATGGTTGTTGTAATTTAGGAGGGGGTGATGGATGCCTTGGTGGTGGTTGTGGGGATGGTGATGGTTGCTGTGGGGATGGTTGTGGTGGTTTTGCGGATGGTGGTGATGGTGTTGGTGGTGGCTGCTGTGGGGATGGTGATGGTGGTGGTTGTGGGGATGGTGGTGGTGGTTGCTGTGGGGATGGTGGTGGTGGTTGTTGTGGGGGTGGTGATGGCGGTTTTTGGGGAGGTGGTGGTTGTGGGGATGATGGTGGTGGTGGTTGTGGGGATGGTGGTGGTGGCTGTTGTGGGGATGATGGTGGTGGTGGTGGTTTTTGGGGAGGTGGTGGTTGTGGGGATGGTGGTGGTGGTTGTTGTGGGGATGATGGTGGTGGTGGTTGTTGTTGTGGGGATGGTGGTGGTGGTTGTTGTTGTTGTGGGGATGGTGGTGGTGGTTGTTGTTGTGGGGATGATGGTGGTGGTGGTTATGGGGATAGTGGTGGTGGTGGTTGTTGTTGTGGGGATGGTGGTGGTGGTGGTTGTTGTGGGGATGGTGGTGGTGGTGGTGGTTGTTGTTGTGGGGATGGTGGTGGTGGTTGCAGTGGGGATGGTGGTGGTGGTGGTGGTTGTTGTGGGGATGGTGGTGGTTGTTGTTGTGGTGATGGTGGTGGTGTTGTGGGGATGGTGGTGGTTGTTGTGAGGGTGGTGGTTGTGGGGGTGGTTGTTGTGGGGGTGGTGGTGGTGTTGTGGGGATGGTGGTGGTGGTTATTGGGGGGTAGTGGTAGTTGTTGTGGGGGTGGTGGTGGCTGTTGCGGGGATGATGGTGGTTGTTGTTGTTGTGGGGATGGTAGTGGTGGTTGCTTTGGGGGTGGTGGTGGTTGTTGTGGGGATGGTGGTGGTGGTGGTTGTGGTGGGGGTGCTGCTGCTGCTGCTGCTCCTGTTGCTGCTGTTGCTGATGCTGCTGCTGCTGCTGCTGCTGCTGCTGCTGCTGCTGCTGCTGCTGCTGCTGCTGATGCTTCTCCTGCTGCTGCTGCTGCTGCTGCTGCTGCTGCTGCTGCTGCTGCTGCTGCTGCTGCTGCTGCTGCTGCTGCTGCTGCTGATGCTTCTCCTGCTGCTGCTGCTCCTGCTGCTGCTCCTGCTGCTGCTCCTGCTGCTGCTGCTGCTGCTGCTGCTGATGCTTCTCCTGCTGCTGCTGCTGCTCCTGCTGCTGCTCCTGCTGCTGCTGCTCCTGCTGCTGCTGCTCCTGCTGCTGCTGCTGCTGCTGCTCCTGCTGCTGCTGCTGCTGCTCCTGCTGCTGCTGCTGCTGCTCCTGCTGCTGCTGCTCCTGCTGCTGCTGCTCCTGCTGCTGCTCCTGCTGCTCCTGCTGCTGCTCCTGCTGCTGCTGCTCCTGCTGCTCCTGCTGCTGCTGCTGCTGCTGCTGCTGCTAATTTTGTTACTGCTGATCTTGATGCTGTTGATGCTTGTGTTGCTGTTGATGCTGGTGTTGCTGTTGATGCTGGTGTTCGTGTTGATGCTGGTGTTCCTGTTGATGCTGGTGTTCGTGTTGATGCTGGTGTTCCTGTTGATGCTGGTGTTCCTGTTGATGCTGGTGTTGCTGTTGATGCTGGTGTTCCTGTTGATGCTGGTGTTCGTGTTGATGCTGGTGTTGCTGTTGATGCTGGTGTTGCTGTTGATGCTGGTGTTGCTGTTGATGCTGGTGTTGCTGTTGATGCTGGTGTTCGTGTTGATGCTGGTGTTGCTGTTGATGCTGGTGTTGCTGTTGATGCTGGTGTTCGTGTTGATGCTGGTGTTGCTGTTGATGCTGGTGTTGCTGTTGATGCTGGTGTTGCTGTTGATGCTGGTGTTCCTGTTGATGCTGGTGTTGCTGTTGATGCTGGTGTTGCTGTTGATGCTGGTGTTGCTGTTGTTGCCCGTGTTGCTGTTGATGCCCGTGTTGCTGTTGATGCCCGTGTTGCTGTTGATGCCCGTGTTGCTGTTGATGCCCGTGTTGCTGTTGATGCTGGTGTTGATACATATAATATGAACATAAAAGGTCATAAACCACATAAAAGGTTAATATAAACACCATAAAAGGTCACTATAAACATAAAAGGTTAATATAAACACCATAAAAGGTCACTATAAACATAAAAGGTTAATATCAAAATACATTTGGTCAATCTAAACAGTATATGACATCAATCTGAAGTCGCATCACAGGTCACTCTCAGACAACACTTAGGATCAGTCTGATATAACATTTAAATATAAAACTACAGGTCACTTATAAACAGCACTGAAGATAAATCCAAAACAGCATTAACCACTCTTAAACAGCACACAAAGCACTTTAAAGCAGCATTAACCTCGGCTATACAACTTCACCTAAACCGTCACCTCTCGTCAACCATGATTAAAACTTCCTCTAAATTAGTATAGATTTTCACCACTGAGAAGTTTTTTTCAAAATTAGCATTTCTTAAGTCTGGAAAGAGAGCCGTCCACAGCCTTTTATTCCCAGGCGGCGCCTCGGGACAATGTGGCTTCCAGCTCTTAGCTTATCACAGGCCACAGACGTTGTCCATGCTAATTACCCTCGACCTCATTAGTCATGTGGTCTCTGGCCTTATGATTACCCCTGACCTCATAAATCATGGTCTCTTGCCTCTTAATTACCCCCTCGACATCATTACTCAAGCAGTTTCTGGCCTCATGATTACCCCCTCGACCTTATTAGTCATTCAGTTTCTGGCCTCATGATTACCCCCTCGAACTTATTAGTCATGCGGTCTCTGGTCTCATGATCTCTTCCCTTTCAGTCCCGTCGATTGACATCTGTAACCTGCCTCCTCATTGGCTGGGGACGAAGCCGTGGGATTGACTAGCTAAAGAGGATTTTGTAGATTTGTCTTAGGATATAAAAAGGCAGAGAGGCTGGTCCTGATTGGTTACTCGTACAGACGATCTGAAAGATCGTTTTTCCTGATTCGCTGCTCGTACTAACGATTTAATAGACGGTTTTCCTGATTGGTTACTCACGCAAACGGTCTCAAAGACGGTTTTTTTGATTGGCTGGCAAGATGACATTGATATGCAAGAGCCGGTCCCTCACCTGAATGGTAAATAAGATCACTCAGATGGGATCTTCAATCAACTTGGCGTCCACCAGGACGCTGACATGTCCCTAGGACAGCTCTCCATCGTGCTGCTAACGGAGTCACTGGCTTCTTGGACCTCTTGGGGAGGGTCGATGGTGCTCGTGCAAGCAGCAGATCCCTGGGCAACTTGCTGCTGTTTCCAATGGCTGTCTACCGAGGAGAGACAGGCACCTAGCAACATCTGTTGTTGGGGCAATGGATGAATTCCCTACTATGTTTGTTAACTGCTCATTACTCTGTAATTTGTCTATGATTGTAATCATGTCATAACGTGTTTATCATTCATTACCTTTGAAACTTGTCATGATTTTGAACAGCTCTACCTGGAGCTCATTACCTTTGTAAATTCTCATGATTAATGTGTTTATGATTCATTACCTTTGCAATTATTCATGAGTGTGACCAGCTCAACCTGGAGCTCATTACCTTTGTAACTTGGTCATGATTATGACCAGATCTAGTTCATTACCTTTGTAACTTGCTCAGCTATCAAAACTTTGGAGTCCAGTCCCTGGACCAATTATGTACCTCTGTAATCTTTTGACTACCGCCCACAGGATGGGTATGGGGTGCATAATAAACATATTAAACTAAACTCAGATGACTCCATGGTGACTGATACCTAACATCTCTCTGATCGGCCAGGAAAATTAGTGAAAACATTTGAACGGTTGGTGCATTTGTTACAAGCTTCCTGACTGGCTTAATTCTGCACGAGAACAAGGATTTTAAGGCTAAGATTGATACGTTAATTCCTTCTGAAGACTAAGCTAAAATACCATTATTGGAACAATTCACAAGTAACCCACAAAACAACAGTACCATGGATTAGTTTCCCCTGGAGTGTGAGCCTGGTTTAGTGTTCCCCTGGAGTGTGAGCCTGGTTAAGTGTTCCCCTGGAGTGTGAGCCTGGTTAAGTGTTCCCCTGGAGTGTGAGCCTGGTTTAGTGTTCCCCTGGAGTGTGAGCCTGGTTTAGTGTTCCCCTGGAGTGTGAGCCTGGTTTAGTGTTCCCCTGGAGTGTGAGCCTGGTTAAGTGTTCCCCTGGAGTGTGAGCCTGGTTTAGTGATCCCCCTGAAGTGTGAGCCTGGTTAAGTGTTCCCCTGGAGTGTGAGCCTGGTTTAGTGTTCCCTGGAGTATGACCCTGGTTTAGTTTTCCCTGGAGTGTGAGCCTGGTTTAGTTTTCCCTGGAGGGTGAGCCTGGTTTAGTGTTCCCTGGAGTGTGAGCCTGCTTTCATGTTCCCCTGGAGTGTGAGCCTAGTTTGGTTCCCCCTGGAGTGTGAGCCTAGTTTGGTTTTCCCTGCAGTGTGAGTCTAATTTAGTTCCCCCTGGAGTGTGAGCCTAGTTTAGGTTCTCCTGCAGTGTGTGCCTAGTTTAGCTCCCCCTTGAGTGTAACTCTAGTTTAGTTCCCCCCTGGAGTGTGAACCTAGTTTAGTTCCCCCTGCAGTGTGAGCCCAGTTTAGCTTCCCCTGGAGCGTGATCCTAGTTTAGTTCCCCCTGGAGTGTGAGCCGAGTATAGTTTCCCCTGGAGTGATAATGTTATCACTTACATAGTAGTCAAGATAACGATATCACTCGCACAGCAGTCAAGATAGTGTTATCACTCGCATAGCTCCCAAGGTTATCACTCACATATAAAAGATAATTCACATGTAATAACTTAAATTGTGTATGTAACACTACAACGAAGAACAGTATGCAGTCTAACATCTGCGATTTCTAAGTCTTCTAAGATGTGTACATAATGAAACAGATGACAGTCTTTATCACCGTTACTTTTGTATTTCGTGTGTAAATACAAGACACCAGATGCCGTGTGTGGAAGGTTTTAGAGAGTGTGTGTGTGTGTGTGTGTGTGTGTGTGTGTGGGATGGATCCCGTGGAAAGCACCTGTTTCCTGGATTGCTTGTTGGAATCCCAGCTCTTACGTTGATGAACCAAACAGCTCCCACTTTACCACACTCGAGCTGTCGTCGGCACTGTCTAATACCATCCTGCGACAGCTGGGTCTGAAGCTGTCCATGGTCTCAAGCCTCAACATTTGCACTCTTCAGTAACATACGTTTTAATAAACCTTCTTCAGTCGTGTTTGGCCTGCTGGGATGATATCCATTCAGTGGACATCTGCTGTTGTTTTTATCGGAAACCTTGTATGTCAGGTTGCCATCCCTCCCATTATCGACCCATTCCTCTCACTAGCTCCATTTGTAAACTTATCGTCGAAAGATTACGTGGGTATTGAATTAAGCAGTGATCAATGATACTCCTCAGAGGCTTCTTTATTTGGGTTCTTGGTACACAGGCAGTGTGTTTAAGTACCCTGAGCGACCCAGAGGGTCATGTCCGCGAGGGAGAGAGGAGTGGAGTGTTGTTGACTCTAGATTGAGTTGGCGGCAAGTGAGAATGAGGCAAGCCTGGGTATTTCCACCTAGAGGCCTACCCTCTGGTGGAAACTTATTGTCTGCATTTTGCTTGGCCACCTACCCATGGTTGTCCTCGACCATGCTTGACTGAAAAAAAAAACTCGGTCTCTCTCCTGCAGGAACAGGGCACAGAACACTAATATAAACATATATACAGTAGACCGTCATTTAGCACGAGTTTATTTGGCACGATTTGGGTACAGCACGATTGAAGAACTGCGGCACAATTTTATATAACACTTCGTATGATGAATTTAACACGGTTCAGTTTGCGGGAAGGTAAAAAAAAAATTCCCTTTTCCTCAAGCGGCCGCCTTGTTGTGGTCCAGCTGGGGAGACCTCCCGCCGTCCCCAGCCCCTCCCGCGACACCACCCCACCATTCGTACTTCAGAGTGTCCACTCCAACATCTCTGTTACAAGCTTGTGATTGTGAATTGTGTTTTGATCTTTTAATTGCTATATCTTGTATCTGCCAAACAATCATGACACCCAGTAAGCCTATCAGTGTTGCTCAAAATGGCAAGAAAAGGTGTAAGCATTTAAGTCTTAGAATTCACGAAGGAAACAAAGATATTAGACAAGACATCCTGTGGCCATAATGAAATGTTACTTTGTACATGTAAAAACGAGGTAAACATGAGTTTGTGTGACTGACTTACTGACTGAATGACTTGACTGACTTACTGAATGACTTGACTGACTTACTGAATCACTTGACTTACTGAATCACTTGACTGACTTACTGAATCACTTGATTGAATGACTTGAAGTTAGACACTCCTGTACAACCATCAACTTCAGTACCAGAACCTCTACCATCCACCTCAGCCTTGTAGAGCCACAACATAACTCTCCACTCTCTTCACAATCATCCACAAACACCAGCAACCACAATTTAAGGTAAGACATACTATTATTTCTGTTACATTTGTAGTCTTAATCAGTAAAAACAGCATAATACATAACTACATTTACATTTTCACTTTTATTTTTGTAAGATGTGGAGGCCTAAAAAAGTTGTTTGGCTTTTTTGGGGTTCTCAGGAACGTAACCCTATTTTTCCCATAAGTTCTTCAGTTCATCTAACACGGTTTTACCTAACACCATGTGTTAGGTAAAACCTCCTATAGGGAGGGAAGAAAAAAAGGTGGGCTAAACATTGTGGTCCAAGGCATTGAGCCTCGGCGGGCGTCACTGCATGCCTTCCTGCGTCTGGACAGATACTGCACCACAGGAGCCTTCCTGCGTCTGGACAGATACTGCACCACAGGAGCCTTCCTGCGTCTGGACAGATACTGCACCACAGGAGCCTTCCTGCGTCTGGACAGATACTGCACCACAGGAGCCTTCCTGCGTCTGGACAGATACTGCACCACAGGAGCCTTCCTGCGTCTGGACAGATACTGCACCACAGGAGCCTTCCTGCGTCTGGACAGATACTGCACCACAGGAGCCTTCCTGCGTCTGGACAGATACTGCACCACAGGAGCCTTCCTGCGTCTGGACAGATACTGCACCACAGGAGCCTTCCTGCGTCTGGACAGATACTGCACCACAGGAGCCTTCCTGCGTCTGGACAGATACTGCACCACAGGAGCCTTCCTGCGTCTGGACAGATACTGCACCACAGGAGCCTTCCTGCGTCTGGACAGATACTGCACCACAGGAGCCTTCCTGCGTCTGGACAGATACTGCACCACAGGAGCCTTGCTGCTTCTGGACAGATACTGCACCACAGGAGCCTTCCTGCGTCTGGACAGATACTGCACCACAGGAGCCTTCCTGCGTCTGGACAGATACTGCACCACAGGAGCCTTCCTGCGTCTGGACAGATACTGCACCACAGGAGCCTTCCTGCGTCTGGACAGCTACTGCACCACAGGAGCCTTCCTACGTCTGGACAGATACTGCACCACAGGAGCCTTCCTGCGTCTGGACAGATACTGCACCACAGAAGCCTTCCTGCGTCTGGACAGATACTGCACCACAGGAGCCTTCATGCGTCTGGACAGATACTGCACCACAGGAGCCTTCCTGCGTCTGGACAGATACTGCACCACAGGAGCCTTCCTGCGTCTGGACAGATACTGCACCACAGGAGCCTTCCTGCGTCTGGACAGATACTGCACCACAGGAGCCTTCCTGCGTCTGGACAGATACTGCACCACAGGAGCCTTCCTGCGTCTGGACAGATACTGCACCACAGGAGCCTTCCTGCGTCTGGACAGATACTGCACCACAGGAGCCTTCCTGCGTCTGGACAGATACTGCACCACAGGAGCCTTCCTGCGTCTGGACAGATACTGCACCACAGGAGCCTTCCGGCGTCTGGACAGATACTGCACCACAGGAGCCTTCCTGCGTCTGGACAGATACTGCACCACAGGAGCCTTCCTGCGTCTGGACAGATACTGCACCACAGGAGCCTTCCTACGTCTGGACAGATACTGCACCACAGGAGCCTTCCTGCGTCTGGACAGATACTGCACCACAGGAGCCTTCCTGCGTCTGGACAGATACTGCACCACAGGAGCCTTCCTGCGTCTGGACAGATACTGCACTACAGGAGCCTTCCTGCGTCTGGACAGATACTGCACCACAGGAGCCTTCCTGCGTCTGGACAGATACTGCACCACAGGAGCCTTCCTACGTCTGGACAGATACTGCACCACAGGAGCCTTCCTACGTCTGGACAGATACTGCACCACAGGAGCCTTCCTGCGTCTGGACAGACACTGCACCACAGGAGCCTTCCTGCGTCTGGACAGACACTGCACCACAGGAGCCTTCCTGCGTCTGGACAGATGATGCAACACAGGAGACATCGCTATGACTGAGCTGTGACGTAACACGGTACGGCCCCCTCTGGAACAGTGAAGCAGTCATCGTAGAGTAGTCGCTGCTGGGTTCACTCAACCTGGGGCACAACCTGCTGGTGCCTTCGAGGCATCGTCAGTACTCGGCAACTGGGCAAAGCTTCTTCTGGCAAGCTACTTGGGAGGACATTTCTCGACTGATGCTGTTGCTGGAACTGTCATTGCTGGCGAGTGTGGAGTGAGTCATGGCAGGGACGACTCAGGCGAAACATCTGGGAGTCGCAGCAGCATAACACCGTAACTGGAGTGAGTGGGCTAGCAGTCAAAGGAACATCATACTTTGTGCAGGCTGCTCACTGAAGCTATAACACGAGTCAGACAGTCGCCTGCCGATAGGGCTACTGTGACTTGGTCATTCTCTCGACAGAGTTGGAGTCATAGAAGAGGTTAGTCAAAGCATCCTCAGACTGATTTTCTACACATAACTGACCCCTCAAGGAAGGTTCCTTGATGTTGGTGAGGGGCTCTTGATTTAGGGAATTGGATCTGTGCTCCAGTTCCCCGAATTAAGCCTGAATGCCTTCCACATCCCCCCCAGGCGCTGTATAATCCTCCGGGTTTAGCGCTTCCCCCTTGATTATAATAATAATAATAATACACATAACTGAACTTTGACAGTCAGGTGGAGTGAAACGAGTCTCAACAGGGAGTCGTTACAATGGCATCTACGAGTGGCGAGCATGAGTTTTCTGCACAAGGAGGCTCAGTCACTCATAAACTAATATGTCTGGACTGACTAATATCAGCTGTCAATGATAACAATGAGTGACATGTAACATGAGGGTGTTACCAATGGTCTGGGCTCAGACCACTGTTATCTACACACACATCTGGGCTCAGACCACACATCAAGACACACAGGAAAACTGCATACAACCACTTCACATGCGGTTACAACATAACTTGCACTAGCAAAAGATGTTTTTCTGTGCAAATATCGACACTAAGGCATTCACGAACATATAAGAATCTCTCGGTCGTTCTCGACAATACTGAAACAAATTGCTCACTGTAAAACTATAACACTGTCTATGTGACATCATGTGATGTCAGGCATGACGTCGTAAGGTGATGTCATGGGGTGGCATGAAGGCAGCATAGGGACGTCGGGCAGACATCCAGGGTGATGTTGGGCAGCATCGTTATGTCAGGGGAGTGATGTGGTCAACATGTCATGGATGATGCCAGGCAGCAGACAACAGCATGTGGACAAACCATCCCATGGGCGGGGATAGAACCCGCGATCATGTGGCTTCGGTAACTAACGTGGCTCACTTCACGTGGCTTTTAGATCCACACTTGGCTTTGTGATCAACGTGGCTTCGAGTGATCGTGGGCACTCTGATACACAGCTCTGGCAAAGAATTCACACTGAATTCATAAAAAGAGCAGAGAGAGAGTGAGTAGTGTAGTGGTGTATGGTGTGAGACGAGCGTGGGTGGTGTGTATTGAGGGAAGATCCGGCCGCGTCCTCCACACCCCACATACCCGCTTGGAGAATCAACCATACTGGATGCAGAGCACCACACAAAAACACCTCTGACTTGCTGAAATAGCCATGCTGAGCTGAACAACAACAGAAATATACAGTTGATGCTGAACACGTGACTGAAGAACAGCTTGGGACACTGTGAAGTGGCAGGTGATGCCACGAAGATTTCTCAAAGAAATTCAGCAAATTTCTGCCTGGATCCTGTTGATCCTGTGTATGAATAATGAAACTTGCAGGCACGACTTCAGGACAACTCAAAGAGAGATGGATGCTTCTTGTATGAGGCGATGAAGTGGAGACAACATTTTCGTCTTCCTTCCTCTCTCCAGGCAACACAACTGCTGCGACCAGCGCTAAGCCATTTACAATAATCGTCGAATGATTACATGTGTGTTTGGTAGCGGGAATCATTGATACTGTTCAGAGGCTTCTTTATTTGGGTTCTTGGTACACAGGCAGTGTGTTTAAGTGCCCTGGGCGACCCAGAGGGCCATGCCCACGAGGAAGAGAGGAGTAGTGTTGTTGACTCTAGGTTGAGTTGGCGGTAAATGTGAGCGAGGCAGGCCTGGGTATGCCCACCTAGAGGTCTGCCCCTGGTGGAAACTATGGAAACTAGCCATTTATGTAGGCTTACTGTTTACAAACTAATGAAAAATATGGTTAACATGAAGTTAATATGGTAATTAGAGACAGTGTATATCCCCACTTCCGTTCGGATACGAAAGGGGACCCTTCTATTACTGATCCTCTCCTCCGGTTCTACTTGTATACTTGCAATGCTTTTGTCGAAGTTCAGTTTGAGCTGAGGTCTTCTTTTTTTTTTTTAACTTTAAAGCGTATGATACCGGATAGAATTACCAAATTTCATCTCAGATTCATTATTGTGGCTTTACAGGTCTGGTCCCGCTCTTTCTTAAAACCTTTCTAACACACCAGCACTTTTATGTCTAATTCAATAACAGCTTTTGTTCAGACTTTGTTCAAGCAGTGTGTTCCACAGGGAGGTGTACTGAGCACAACCTTGTTTGTATTGGCTATTAATGGCCTATCTTCAGTACTGCCTTAGAGAATTTGATCCACTTTATATGGGTATGTTTTTTTGCAGTTGCTCGTGCTGTCACAGACATCCGGCAAGTGTCCAAGTCTCTATAGCATGCAGTTAACTGTATGTCACAATGGACTACCTCAAATGTCTTCAGTTCTCTGGATCCAAAATTAACTCTTATTATTTTTACTCGGCGCCCCGCTGTTTCCCAATTTATAATATCCCTGTGTGGTTCCCCATCCCATTTGCCAGACAGATTTCTTGGCCACCACTTTGGCTGTAGACTTTCATGAATATCCCACTTGACGATTTATTGGAGGGGCCGACAGGCGTGTCCTTCGTCTTCATACGGCCTTAGTTCTATCCAGACTGGATTATGGGGATAAAATGTATTTCTCTGCTTCGAAAGCAGTTCTCTCCAAGCTTGATGCCGTCCGTCACTAAGGACTGTCTTTATCTTGGTATCTTTCGATCGTCCCCAATCGAGAGCTTTTATGTCGAGTCTAATGTTCTTAACATACATGACCCACTGTCTACGCGTTCTGTTAAGTTTTCATGATCTCCATGACCCCTACAATCTATCGTTTAATCACGGACGTTATAATGCCCACGCTGTCCATCGTCGTTGTTCTTTATATCTATCATTTTAAAATTCATTTTCAGGCTTTAGTTAACTCTCTAGATCTACCTTCCTTTTTGGGTCATTCTGTTCACTTCTTGAGAATTACCGATGATTCGAGTGTCCCTCCTTTCCAAAGTCTCAGATCGCGACTATGTATATATGCTCTTCCTTTCTTCCTTAAACATCTACAGTTGCACTCCCATGCTAATGCTGCGTACACTGACGGTTCTAAGTCCTCTGATGGTGTAAGATACGCAGCTGCTGTTCCTTTAACTTCTTTCTGTTGTAGTCTACGACTGTGAGAGCATTGCAAGCTAATCAGAGCTTTCATTCCTCTCCTTCCCATTCAAAGCTGGCTGTGTCACCTCTTCACCAGACATAAAGACAACATCATTTGCTGGAGTCCCTGGTCATTCTGGAGTCCAGAAAAAAACTCCATCTCTCTCAGAGATTTACTCTATTCGGGCTATTTTCTAGTTTGTCTCAGAGCATCCGTGATCGATGGTAACGTCGTTAGTCCAGGTTAAGGGACAACAAATTGCTCTTGATTTGGCCACTGTTGGTTTTTTGGTCGACCTTTTTTCATTATGGTCTCTTTTGGGATACGGTTCTTGCGCGTTTGTGTGCAGACTACAAGACTGACGCATGGTTGACACGGAGAAATAGCCAGCACCTGCGTGTCGACCAAAGAGCACTTTGGACTGATTTTTCGTCCTTTTGTTCAGCATGTGGGGCTCTCACGTTCCAGAAAACTCTACTCTTAGTACAGGTGCGCTCTATTACTGCAATATGATTGAAATATGCTTATTAAGTCAATTCTAGATTTCCTTCTTACCTCCTCGGTTCTTATCTTGTACTACTCCCCTTTGAAGTTAGCATCCCCTTACCCCTTTTGGCGTTTTGTGACTTGATAAAGCCCACTATGTGGGCGAAACGTTGTCAATAAAGGGTCACATTATACTGCTTCTGTATTTATTTTTCCATTGTGTCGGTATTATATACCATTTATTTTCATCCCCTTTGAAGTTAGCATTCCCTTACCCATTTTGGCGTTTTGTGACCTATATGGGTTTAGCACAATTTGTGAATATAATAATGATAATTATTATCATTTGCTTTTCAACCAAAGAAAGGATAGTTGTGTTTCCTTGGCACAAGAGTTCTTCACCCTGAGGATCTGTGATTGTGGAAAACAATCTAAAACACATTGTATGATTAGGTTATTCCCTAAGATAGATAAGGATTGTGTGGCATTTCTTGAGAAGAGGAGCTGGGATTGGGTAAGACAATTTGACAAGATGGATTATAATTGGATTAGCGAGTGTATAAGATAGATTGTGATTAGCTAACGTTCACCCAGCGAGAAGAAAGAGTGAGAGGGAGGTGTGTGTGTGTGTGTGTGTGTGTGTGTGTGTGTGTGTGTGTGTGTGTGTGTGTGTGTGTGTGTGTGTGTGTGTATGTGTGGAAACCCAGTTTAAACGCTGGTAAAAAGGTGGCTGGGGAAAGATTTAGGGTCGCATTTTTTAAAACTTTGGCCTGTTCCATCATCATAGATCAGCCTTACTGCCTCAAAACACCGGTGACTGCCCTGATGGCTAATTTTGACCCTGAGAGCTCTACGAGTAATGGGGGAGAGAGGCAGGCCAGAGTAAATGAGGAGGGAGGAGAGGGAAACAGGAGAGAAAGAGGAGAGGATGAAAGAGAGAGAGGGAAGGGAAAAGGAAAGATAAGAGGGGAAGGAGTCGAGAAAGAAGAGAGGGGGAGAGAGAGGAGAGCGAGAAACCAGACAGGAGGGAGGTGAAAAACAGCAGGAGATGAAAGGAAGAGAAGAGAGGAGGAAGAGGCGAGAAAGAAGAGAGAGAGAACAAAGAAGGCGAGAAAAAGAAGTGATAAGGACTCTTGAAACTATAATATTTAAACTGTAATAGCCAGGATGAACGTTTCACCTTCACGTTGTCAAGAGAGAAAAATAACGAAACCTCAGTTTTTCATATTAAACAGAAAAAATTGTCTCACCTTCCCCCCCCCCCCCTTTTTTTTTTTTTTTTTGCAACAAAAAATATTTCCGGATATTCAGTTTTGTCAACTTGAGATTCATCTTCTGGAAGTTGAGAGGCGGAAGAAAACTTAACAAGCTTTAGTTGGGATAACGTCTCGACCATTGCGAAACGAGCCGTTCGAGCCTCCACCACTCTTCTACCGAACACTCCGCAAAGGTTTAGCGCTCTACATTTGTCGGTAATATGGCGATACATCCACCTGGAAGTCCTGCCACTGATCATTTCATCATCTCGAGAATTCCTTGACACCGTCTGTGGCCTCCGAACTCACCGTCCCGAATTAAGGATTTTTAAACGAGTTACCTTTGGCGAGTTCTCCCTTCAGGGAAGTGAAGGGAGGATGGTTCACAGTAGTGAAGGGGGATGGTTCACAATAATGAAGGAAGGATGGTTCACAGTAGTGAGGGAGGGATGGTTCACAGTAGTGAGGGAGGGATGGTTCACAGTAGTGAAGGAGGGATGATTCACAATAGTGAAGGAAGGATGGTTCACAGTGAGGGAGGGAGGTACAGTAGTGAAGGAGGGATGGTTCACAGTAGTGAAGGGGGATGGTTCACAGTAGTGAGGGAGGGATGGTTCACAGTAGTGAGGGAGGGATGGTTCACAGTAGTGAAGGAGGGATGATTCACAATAGTGAAGGAAGGATGGTTCACAGTGAGGGAGGGATGGTTCACAGTAGTGAAGGAGGGATGGTTCACAGTAGTGAAGGAGGGATGATTCACAGTAGTGAAGGAGAGATGGTTCACAGTAGTGAAGGAGGGATGGTTCACAGTAGTGAAGGAGGGATGATTCACAGTAGTGAAGGAAAGATGGTTCACAGTGAGGGAGGGATGGTTCACAGTAGTGAAGGAGGGATGGTTCACAATAGTGAAGGAGGGATGATTCACAATAGTGAAGGAAGGATGGTTCACAGTGAGGGAGGGATGGTTCACAGTAGTGAAGGAGGGATGGTTCACAGTAGTGAAGGGGGATGGTTCACAGTAGTGAATGAGAGATGGTTCACAGTGAAGGGGGATGGTTCACAGTAGTGAAGGAGGGATGGTTCACAGTAGTGAAGAGGGATAGTTCACAGTGAAGGAGGGATGGTTCACAGTAGTGAAGAGGGATAGTTCACAGTGAAGGAGGGATGGTTCACAGTAGTGAGGGATGGTTCACAGTAATGGAGTGATGGTTCACAGTAGTGAAGGGGCATGGTTCACAGTAGGGAAGGAGGGGTGGTTCACAGTAGGAGGGATGGTTCACAGTAGTGAAGGAGGGATGGTTCACATTAGTGAGGAAGGAATGGTTCACAGTAGTGAGGGAGGGATAGTTTACAGTAGTGAGGGAGGGATGGTTTACAGTAGTGAGGGAGGGATGGTTCACAGTAGTGAGGGAGGGATGGTTCACAGTAGTGAGGGAGGGATGGTTCACAGTGAGAGGTATGGTTCACAGTGAGGGAGGGATGGTTCACAATAGTGAGGTAGGGATGGTTCACAGTAGTGAGGGAGGGATGGTTCACAGTAGTGAGAGGTATGGTTCACAGTGAGGGAGGGATGGTTCACAGTAGTGAGAGGGATGGTTCACAGTAGTGAGGGAGGGATGGTTCACAGTAGTGAGGGAGGGATGGTTCACAGTGAAGGGGATGGTTCACAGTAGTGAGGGATGGATGGTTCACAATAGTGAGGGAGGGATGGTTCGCAGTGAGAGAGGGATGGTTCACAATAGTGAGGGAGGGATGGTTCACAGTAGTGAGGGTGGGATGGTTCACAGTAGTGAGGGTGGGATGGTTCACAGTAGTGAGGGTGGGATGGTTCACAATAGTGAGAGGGATGGTTCACAATAGTGAGGGAGGGATGGTTCACAATAGGGAGGGATGGTTCACAGTAGTGAGGGTGGGATGGTTCACAGTAGTGAAGGGGATGGTTCACAGTAGTGAGGGAGGGATAGTTCACAGTAGTGAAGGGGATGGTTCACAGTAGTGAGGGAGGGATAGTTCACAATAGTGAGGGAGGGATGGTTCACAGTAGCGAAGGGGATGGTTCGCAGTAGTGAGAGAGGGATGGTTCACAGTAGTGAGGGAGGGATGGTTCACAGTAGTGAGGGAGGGATGGTTCACAGTAGTGAGGGTAGGATGATTCACAGTAGTGAAGGGGATGGTTCACAGTGAGAGAGGGATGGTTCACAATGAGGGAGGGATGGTTCATAGTAGTGAAGGGGATAGTTCACAGTGAGAGAGAGATGGTTCACAATGAGGGAGGGATGGTTCACATTAGTGAGGGAGGGATGGTTCACAGTAGTGAGAGGGATGGTTCACAGTAATGAAGGGGAATGTTTCATAGTAGTGAAGGGCTTCCGAGCCCTTCATTGTACAGAATATCATTTCGTTATAAAAAATAGTTTGCTCTTCGTCCTCCCAACGATACAGCTGTGCTTAAGTACCTTTGATACAACGATGATACGTAACGTATACTCAGGAACACCACAGAACTACCAATGATGATAGGTAACGTATACTCAGGAACACCACAGAACTACCAATGATGATAGGTAGGTAACGTATACTCAGGAACACCACAGAACTACCAATGATGATAGGTACGTAACGTATACTCAGGAACACCGCAGAACTACCAACGATGATAGGTAGGTAACGTATACTCAGGAACACCACAGAACTACCAACGATGATAGGTAGGTAACGTATACTCAGGAACACCGCAGAACTACCAACGATGATAGGTAGGTAACGTATACTCAGGAACACCACAGAACTACCAACGATGATAGGTAGGTAACGTATACTCAGGAACACCACAGAACTACCAACGATGATAGGTAACGTATACTCAGGAACACCACAGAACTACCAACGATGATAGGTAACGTATACTCAGGAACACCACAGAACTACCAACGATGATAGGTAACGTATACTCAGGAATACCACAGAACTACCAATGATGATAGGTAGGTAACGTATACTCAGGAACACCACAGAACTACCAATGATGATAGGTAGGTAACGTATACTCAGGAACACCGCAGAACTACCAATGATAGGTAACGTATACTCAGGAACACCACAGAACTACCAACGATGATAGGTAACGTATACTCAGGAACACCACAGAACTACCAACGATGATAGGTAGGTAACGTATACTCAGGAATACCACAGAACTACCAATGATGATAGGTAGGTAACGTATACTCAGGAACACCACAGAACTACCAATGATGATAGGTAGGTAACGTATACTCAGGAACACCGCAGAACTACCAATGATAGGTAACGTATACTCAGGAACACCACAGAACTACCAACGATGATAGGTAACGTATACTCAGGAACACCGCAGAACTACCAATGATAGGTAGGTAACGTATACTCAGGAACACCACAGAACTACCAACGATGATAGGTAACGTATACTCAGGAACACCACAGAACTACCAATGATGATAGGTAGGTAACGTATACTCAGGAACACTACAGAACTACCAATGATGATAGGTAGGTAACGTATACTCAGGAACACCACAGAACTACCAACGATGATAGGTAGGTAACGTATACTCAGGAACACCGCAGAACTACCAATGATGATAGGTAGGTAACGTATACTCAGGAACACCGCAGAACTACCAATGATGATAGGTAGGTAACGTATACTCAGGAACACCACAGAACTACCAACGATGATAGGTAACGTATACTCAGGAACACCGCAGAACTACCAGCGATGATAGGTAGGTAACGTATACTCAGGAACACCGCAGAACTACCAGCGATGATAGGTAGGTAACGTATACTCAGGAACACCACAGAACTACCAACGATGATAGATAGGTAACGTATACTCAGGAACACCACAGAACTACCAACGATGATAGGTAGGTAACATACTCAGGAACACCACAGAACTACCAACGATGATAGGTAGGTAACGTATACTCAGGAACACCACAGAACTACCAACGATGATAGGTAGGTAACATACTCAGGAACACCACAGAACTACCAACGATGATAGGTAGGTAACGTATACTCAGGAACACCGCAGAACTACCAACGATGATAGGTAGGTAACGTATACTCAGGAACACCACAGAACTATCAACGATGATAGGTAACGTATACTCAGGAACACCACAGAACTACCAACGATGATAGGTAGGTAACGTATACTCAGGAACACCACAGAACTACCAACGATGATAGGTAGGTAACGTATACTCAGGAACACCACAGAACTACCAACGATGATAGGTAGGTAACGTATACTCAGGAACACCACAGAACTACCAACAATGATAGGTAGGTAACGTATACTCAGGAACACCGTATAACTACCAACGGTAACAAATCGCAGGTGAGTAGAAATATACCTTGTTGGAGGAATCCTATTATAGCCAGCTGGTTCAGTTGTTAACACACTGACCTGAGAGATTCAGAACGCACCTGCCGTGGGTTTGAACTCTACACTTTCTGTGATTTTCATCTTATTTGTCCTATTTTAAATATTATACATTGCACCATATATAAGATGTCTACTATATACAACGTAGATATCGTTTTTTATCTAATTAAACACACTTTTAATAAGTATCTTAATACACATAATAAATATCTTTGATATTCTATATTCATCTTATATATACATCAGGAAAATTGTATAGTAGAGTGAACCGATTGAAATCCACTATGTAACTAAGAGAAGGAACCAGTATTATTACGCCTGTTAGAACCCATGGCTTGTTGCCATGGGTTCTAACCCCCACCCGTACCATGGGTTGTTTGCAATAGTGTTATTACGATTTCGTGAGTCATGTACTGATATTTTGTCTCGTTAAATTCGTAACGCAATGATTGTAAACAAGGAAATTGAGGGTTTGAGCAAGGTCTACAAGGGAACCTTGAGCTGGATCTCAACACTGCCATGAGAATAATCAATGGAAACTCCAGTCTGTCGACACTGAGCTAACTTCTCTAGAGTACAGATAAATGATTTTGTTTATTAAGACAACATGGACAAGTTGTGTGTGTGTGTGTGTGTGTGTGTGTACTCGCCTAGTTGTACTCACCTAGTTGAGGTTGCAGGGGTCGAGTCCAAGCTCCTGGCCCCGCCTCTTCACTGGTCGCTACTAGGTCACTCTCCCTGAACCATGAGCTTTATCGTACCTCTGCTTAAAGCTATGTATGGATCCTGACTCCACTACATCGCTTCCCAAACTATTCCACTTCCTGACTACTCTGTGGCTGAAGAAATACTTCCTAACATCCCTTTGATTCATCTGTGTCTTCAACTTCCAACTGTGTCCCCTTGTTACTGTGTCCAGTCTCTGGAACATCCTGTCTTGGTCCACCTTGTCAATTCCTCTCAGTATTTTGTAAGTCGTTATCATGTCCCCCCTATCTCTCCTGTCCTCCAGTGTCGTCAGGTTGATTTCCCTTAACCTCTCCTCATAGGACATACCTCTTAGCTCTGGGACTAGTCTTGTTGCAAACCTTTGCACTTTCTCTAGTTTCTTTACATGCTTGGCTAAGTGTGGGCTCCAAACTGGTGCCGCATACTCCAATATGGGCCTAACGTACACGGTGCACAGGGTCCTGAACGATTCCTTATTAAGATGTTGGAATGCTGTTCTGAGGTTTGCTAGGCAGTTATTTGGTTTGCAGTTATTTGGTTGATGTGCGCTTCAGGAGATGTGCCTGGTGTTATACTCACCCCAAGATCTTTTTCCATGAGTGATGTTTGTAGTCTCTGACCCCCTAGACTGTACTCCATCTGCGGTCTTCTTTGCCCTTCCCCAATCCTCATGACTTTGCACTTGGTGGGATTGAACTCCAGGAGCCAGTTGCTGGACTAGGTCTGCAGCCTGTCCAGATCCTTTTGTATTTCTGCCTGGTCTTCGATCGAATGAACTCTTCTCATCAACTTCACGTCATCTGCAAACAGTGACACCTCGGAGTTTATTCCTTCCGTCATGTCGTTCACAAATACCAGAAACAGCACTGGTCCTAGGACTGACCCCTGTGGGACCCCGCTGGTCACAGGTGCCCACTCTGACACCTAGCCTCGTACCATTACTCGCTGCTGTCTTCCTGACAAGTATTCCCTGATCCATTGCAGTGCCTTCCCTGTTATTCCTGCTTGGTCCTCCAGTTTTTGCACTAATCTCTTGTGTGGTACTGTGTCAAACGCCTTCTTGCAGTCTAAGAAAATGCAATCCACCCACCCCTCTCTCTCTTGTCTTACTGCTGTCACCATGTCATAGAACTCCAGTAGGTTTGTGACACAGGATTTCCCGTCTCTGAAACCATGTTGTCTGCTGGTGATGAGATCATTCCTTTCTAGATGTTCCACCATTCTTCTCCTGACAATCTTTTCCATGATTTTGCATGCTATACATGTCAGTGACACTGGTCTGTAGTTTAGTGCTTCATGTCT
>NC_091335.1:24637715-24657715 GCF_038502225.1 Cherax quadricarinatus | reverse complement strand
GCAACGTCAGCACTGTTTGACAGCAACGTCAGTACTGTTTGACAGCAACGTCAGCACTGTAACAACGTTTGACAGCAACGTCAGTACTGTTTGACAGCAATGTCAGCACTAACTTTTGACAGCAACGTCAGCACTGTAACAACGTTTGACAGCAACGTCAGCACTGTAACAACGTTTGACAGCAACGTCAGTACTATAACGTTTGACAGCAATGTCAGCACTGTAACAACGTTTGACAGCAGCGTCAGCACTGTAACAACGTTTGGCAGCAACGTCAGCACTGTTTGACAGCAACGTCAGCACTGTAACAACGTTTGACAGCAACGTCAGCACTGTAACAACGTTTGACAGCAACATCAGCACTGAAACAACCCTTGACAGCAACGTCAGCACTGTAGCGTTTGACAGCAACGTCAGCACTGTAACGTTTGACAGCAACATCAGCACTGTAACAACCCTTGACAGCAACGTCAGCACTGTAACAACGTTTGACAGCAACGTTAGCACTGTAACAGCGTTTGACAGCAACGTTGCACAGCAGCAGCAGCACTAACAAAGTTTGACAGCAGCGTTGCACAGCAGCAGCAGCACTAACAAAGTTTGACAGCAACGTCAGCACTATAACAACGTTGGAAAGTTATGTCAGCATTCTGTAACAAAGTTGTACAGCAATATCAGCACTTTGTAACAACGGTGATTTTTCAACGAAAGAGTCTGCGTTAAATTCCGTGTATGGTATTTTTAGGTTTGATTAAGCGTGACTGACATAATATAATGTTAACCACAATATTGACATGGTACAATGTTAACCACAATATTGACATGGTACAATGTTAACCACAATATTGACATGGTACAATGTTAACCACAATATTGACATGGTACAATGTTAACCACAATATTGACATGGTACAATGTTAACCACAATATTGACATGGTACAATGTTAACCACAATATTGACATGGTACAATGTTAACCACAATATTGACATGGTACAATGTTAACCACAATATTGACATGGTACAATGTTAACCACAATATTGACATGGTACAATGTTAACCACAATATTGACATGGTACAATGTTAACCACAATATTGACATAATACAATGTTAACCACAATATTGACATAGTACAATGTTAATGTTAACCACAATACTGACATGGTACAGTGTTAGCCACAATATTGACATGGTACAATGTTAACCACAATGCTGACATAATACAATGTTAACCACAATACTGACATGGTACAGTGTTAGCCACAATATTGACATGGTACAATGTTAACCACAATGCTGACATAATACAATGTTAACCACAATATTGATATGGTACAATGTTAACCACAATATTGACATGGTACAGTGTTAACCACAATATTGACATGGTACAATGTTAAAAACAATATTGACATGGTACAATGCTAACCACAATATTGACATGGTACAGTGTTAACCACAATATTGACATGGTACAATGTTAACCACAGTATTGACATGGTACAATGTTAAGCACAATACTGACATAATACAATGTTAACCACAATATTGACATGGTACAATGTTAACCACAATATTGACATGGTACAATGTTAACCACAATATTGACATGGTACAATGTTAACCACAATACTGACATAGTACAATGTTAACCACAATACTGACATGGTACAGTGTTAGCCACAATATTGACATGGTACAATGTTAACCACAATGCTGACATAATACAATGTTAACCACAATAATGACATGGTACAATGTTAACCACAATATTGACATGGTACAGTGTTAACCACAATATTGACATGGTACAATGTTAACCGCAATACTGACATGGTACAATGTTAACCACAATACTAACATGGTACAATGTTAACAATATTGACATGGTACTATGTTAACCACAATACATGGTACAATGTTAACCACAATACTGACATGGTTAACCACAATACTGACATAGTACAATGTTAACCACAATACTGACAATATGTTAACCACAATATTGACATGGTACAATGTTAACCACAATATTGACATGGTACAATGTTAACCACAATATTGACATAATACAATGTTAACCACAATATTGACATAATACAATGTTAACCACAATATTGACATAGTACAATGTTAATGTTAACCACAATACTGACATATTACAATGTTAACCACAATACTGACATCGTACAGTGTTAGCCACAATATTGACATGGTACAATGTTAACCACATAATATATGGTACAATGACAGTGTTAACCACAATATTGACATGGTACAGTGTTAACCACAATATTGACATGGTACAATGTTAACCACAGTATTGACATGGTACAATGTTAAGCACAATACTGACATAATACAATGTTAACCACAATATTGACATGGTACAATGTTAACCACAATACTGACATAGTACAATGTTAACCACAATACTGACATGGTACAGTGTTAACCACAATATTGACATGGTACAATGTTAACCGCAATACTGACATGGTACAATGTTAACCGCAATACTGACATGGTACAATGTTAACCACAATACTGACATGGTACAATGTTAACCACAATACTGACATGGTACAATGTTAACCACAATACTGACATGGTACAATGTTAACCACAATATTGACATGGTACAATGTTAACCACAATACTGACAATACAATGTTAACCACAATATTGACATGGTACAATGTTAACCACAATACTGACATGGTACAGTGTTAACCACAATATTGACATGGTACAATGTTAACCACAATATTGACATGGTACAGTGTTAACCACAATATTGACATGGTACAATGTTAACCGCAATACTGACATGGTACAGTGTTAACCACAATACTGACATGGCACAATGTTAACCACAATATTGACATGGTACAATGTTAACCACAATTCTGACATAATACAATGTTAACCACAATATTGACATGGTACAATGTTAACCACAATACTGACATGTTAACCACAATACAATGTTAACCACAATACTGACATGGTACAGTGTTAACCACAATACTGACATGTTAACCACAATATTGACATGGTACAATGTTTAACCAATGTTAACCACAATACAATACAATATTGACATGGTACAATGTACCGCAATGTTAATGGTACAATGTTAACCGCAATACTGACATGGTACAATGTTAACCACAATACTGACATGGTACAATGTTAACCACAATACTGACATGGTACAATGTTAACCACATTGACATGGTACAATGTTAACCACAATATTGACATGGTACAATGTTAACCACAATACTGACATGGTACAATGTTAACAATACTGACATGGTACAATGTTAACCACAATACTGACATAGTACAATGTTAACCACAATACTGACATGGTACAGTGTTATCCACAATACTGACATGATACAGTGTTAACCACAATACTGACATGATACAATGTTAACCACAATACTGACATGGTACAGTGTTAACCACAATACTGACATGATACAGCGTTAACCACAATACTCACGTTGTACAGTGTTAACCACAATACTGACATGGTACAGTGTTAACCACAATACTGACATGATACAATGTTAACCACAATACTCACATGATACAATGTTAACCACAATACTCACATGATAAAATGTTAACCACAATATTGATATGGTACACTGTTAACCACAATACTGACATGGTACAATGTTAAGCACAATACTGACATGGTACAATGTTAACCACAATACTGACATGATACAGTGTTAACCACAATACCTACATAATACAGTGTTAACCACAATACTCACGTTGTACAGTGTTAACCACAATACTCACATGGTACAATGTTAGCCACAATACTCACATGGTACAGTGTTAACCACAATACTGACATGATACAATGTTAACCACAATACTGACATGATACAATGTTAACCACAATACTGACATGATACAATGTTAACCACAACACTGACATGATGCAATGTTAACCACAATACTGGCATGGTACATTGTTAATCACAATACTGGCATGGTACATTGTTAACCACAATACTGGCATGGTACATTGTTAACCACAATACTGACATGATACAGTAGCTAGCGCACTGGCCTGTTAGATTTAGGACTACCTCACCCTGGGTTCGAACCCAACTCCATTGTTTGAGTTATTCGATTTCTCTGTAAGCAAGTTCCTGTGGTGTTGTTAGATTAGATTAGTTTTATGTATTAGTTTTTTCCCCGTTCAAGATTTCACTGCGATATCTTGAGACTGATTCATCTGATCGGCTTGAAACTCAGTGGTGGAACATCTTAAGGGAAGGTTCTGACCGTTATTGGGCCGTGTGGCGACCAGTTACTGAGATTTATTGGTTGAAACGTGATACTGGTTTCCATGTGATAACTTGAGAATGCTTCTTCTGAACGGATTCAAACTTACGTTGATGGTGCATCTGACAGAGAGGGAAATTAATTATAGTTTTCGAGTTTGCAAGTGGAAATCTGCCACGTTTTATACTGTAATGACAAAGTTGAAATTATTGGTTTCTGTGTAGTAGCTATAGAATTACCCTTCCGATTGGCTTCAAACTTTTACCTTTGGTGCACTTTAATGAATAATACATTGCTGAAGTTGAGCTTATTTAAGATATTTAATTCATTTTCCCCCCTCACTGGAGATTCCTCGAGGCTGCTGAGGAGCTCTCGATCCAAGGCATTTCATTCGTCTTTATAACTCAGATGTGTACATGTGTATTACTTCCCTATCTTATTTTCCGCAATATTTCACCGAATATAACACTGGTAACAACAGAAGTCTGAGGTGATCAGTCCCTCAATCTTAAGTAAAGTCATACTGTCACACCTTGTATACTTAAGCTGAAGCCAGATGTAGGAGCTGGAGTTGACCTCAAAGGTGAGCGGGGCCCACTAGTGCAGGTAGGTCATACTTAACTGTTGTGTCGTCAGTAAAGATACCAAACTGCTCCACGTGTCTTATTATTCAACTTGTTGGTATCGGGTACCATCACAAATTGGATCCCCAGGTCAATGTTGCACTTTTATTACTGTAGTGTAAGATATCCCTCTGGCAAGACAGTGATGGAGTATATGATGAAAAAGATTCTTTTTCGGGCCACCCTGCCTTGGTGGGAAGCGGCCGATATCTTAATAAATAATACAGTATAATTATTAATTAATAATTATATATGAATAAGTATTGTTACCTTATAATAATTATTGCTGCTATTTAAATTCGGCTGATGGATTGCAGAAGCGAGGTTATCCACCAGAAGTGACTCACTAATGAGAGGCTTCTTAGTACAGGCATTTCTTACACAAGTCTTTGAATGTCAGTATCTCCTTGGAAAGGTTACTTGTTTGTTAGTTGTCCAGCTGCAAGTTTACGTCAGTTACTCCTGAAAAAATTGTGGTCATCACCTTTACAGCAGATACTCGCTTATTTTTTTTTCACGAGCTAATGTATATAATACTAAATTTAGGAACTTGTAAGTTGTTGCCTGATTTTTTTCTCTTTTTTTTTTTTCCTCCAACTTTTCGTTTGACTGGAACAATACACAGATAACCCGCACATAGAAGGGAGGAGCTTACGACGACGTTACGGTCCGACTTGAATCATTTATAGAGTCACACTAACAGAAAAGAGGGAGGGAGCCAGTACATACAGGCGAGCGGGAAAAAGGTCGGGATCAAGAGAGGAAGTAGTGGAAGGTAGTGGAAGTAGTGGTAGGTAGTGGAAGTAGTAATAGAAGATAGTGATAGTAGACAGTAGGGAGAGTAGTGAAGAGAGAGAGAAAGAAAAGGGGGAGTGCAGGGCAAAGGGGGGCAAAAGTAAAGGTAGCAGTCGAATGTGTGCGCCCTCTCCCGACCTATAAAATGCTCAGTCCTGACGCTCAGTCGTTCTTCACCAATGTTCCTCTTGATGATCTTAATTTTCTGAGTTATTTTATCTCCCTATACCTACTGATGTCTGTCTTGATCTTACTCATTTTTGTGTGGATGTAAGTCCTTTTTCTTTCAATGTGAATTTTACTCTCAAACTTTCGGTGTGGCTATGGGTTCTCCTCTGTCCCCTGTCCTTACTGACCTTTATGTGGAATATTTCCAAACTCTTCTTCCTACTATTGGCATGCGCCCTTTCCTCTGGCTCCGCTATGTAGATGCTCTTTGCTCTTTGGCCTCATGACTCTAGTCTCTTCCAACCATTTATTGATGCCTTTGCAATCTTGCTCTTTCCATCAGGTTTAAAGCTGAATGGGGATCTAACTCTGTTTGATATACATGCCCATCACTCAGCTACAGGCTTTTCTTTTTCTGCTATAGATGTCCCTGGTGTCTACACTGTTTCATGCTTCTCTTGTTCTCTCCAGTACGTTGGAGAAACTGGCCACTCTCTGACAAACTCAAAGAACACAAAAGAAGTGTTAGGAATGCAGACACCAATAATGCTCTTTTCTGTCATGTTAGAGATCACAGTCAACCTATTGACTGATCCCCTACTTCTAGCTTTCACAGTCGCAGGCTTGTTGAATCCTCCCTTACATATACACAACTGTCCTTGTATGAATTAAAGTCCTGGCACTGTCTCTGTAGATGTCTTCCTTTCTCATTACATTGTCAAAAAACACTCCAAACTTAAGAACTCTCGTGACTTAACCTGATCCTTTCTTCTCCTTTCCTATTTTTTCCTTTTTCTTTCTTTGTTTTCCTTTCTTCGGCCTATTGTGTTTTGTTAATCAGTTTCCCCTTCTCTTACGTTTAGTCCTGCCCTTGCGGGTTCTTCGCTCTCCTGCAATGCTCCTTTTTCTTAACCCTTAGACTGACCTCACGTCTGCTTCTCCTAAGTTTCCTTCCCCCACATTCCTCCACAGTTACTATTAACTGTACTTTTCCTTCCCTTCACCTTTTTTTCTCTTTTGCCACTAAACTACTTTCCCTACTTTCTACTTCCACTATTTCCTCTACTACATCCTCTTCTCCCTCTTTTGTTCCTGGCCATTTTTCCACTCGCCTATATGTACTGGCTTCCTCACTTTTTTTTTATTTTAGAGTGACTTTGTAAATTGTCCAAATCGGACCGAAACGTCGTCGTAAGCTCCTCTCTGCTATGTGCAGGTTATCTGTGTATTTTCATTTTCATTTCGCTCGTAACACGAGAAGACCCCATCCAATTGGCATCAAATTTTCATCACTGTTGAAGAGTGTGAAGGGTAAAATTCTTGGAACTTCTATTAAGTGAGAGTTCCCTATTGACTAGAATTGTAGAAACCATTCTAATATTTCTGGAATGGCTTGAAATAACTACTAAAAGTCTCTGCAGTGTAGCTTCTTATCAAAAAAAAAAGTTGCCTCTTAATTCAAGGACAGCGGAGAGTGAAAAAGTATGTTGATGCAGATTTGTCCATTTTGCGTATCAAATAACAAGAAATTTTTATTCTTGTTAAATCAGGTTAAGTATATCTGGACATTACATTAAACCTGCGCCACTGTGTCCTTTACAGGCTGATGGAGAACCCTATGTGGGCCTGATTATCGCCTGTGTAGGGCCTTAAGGCTAAGTCAAGTAACCGGTACGTCTTTGCTGTCTTTGATGAAAACCACCAGATATCCCCAGGCAGTGCCTATGCCTAGTACGTATTGATACCAAAGCAATTTTAAAAGCCCTCGTTAGATTTATTCTAAATGATAATATTGGTCACTTTGAATAGTGACCACGATTGATCTGTTTAGGCAGCTTATGATCCTCAGTTAAAAGGCGCGGTGGAAAGGTCCCACCATAACGTGAACTTATTGCCTGCATTTTCCTACAGACTAGGAGGAGTCCTTGCCTTGGCTGCTCTTCGCGATGAGGGCAAACTGTGCAGGAGTCTACTAGGTACGCTGATGTATGACCATAATATAAAAGGGCCTCTGCAAGTGCTCAAAGAGGGCTGGCTGGAAGAAAGCTCTGACATACGGCTTCCTACTCGCAAGACTACACCTGGCACAACAATTGGCTAAGTATAGCTTAAGAAAGCCCAGAACTACATGAATAAAAGAATGATGAAACAGGTAAATCCCGGTCATTTAATAATGGAGAGGGTTATGGTTCAAGAACCTGTACTTATTCACACAATAAAGACGAATTTACTGGCCCTGTGCAGGTGATCAAGAGAAAAAAATTAAATTTTAATCATGCAATAGCACCTCTTAACAAGCTTACAATGGGTAAAATCTTCCACATCGATTAGATTAAAACTGAAGCACCTGACTATGAGCCTGACACCTTGCAAGAAGTCACTGGAGTCGAAATAAGATAGATTAACTCAAAGAAGCAGAGAACACTACAACAAGCATTAAATTTCCTGCTGGAGCATGGGTTAGTGAATGAACCAAGTTTGTGGGCCTCACTATACATTCTTGTAAATTATTATAATAATGATCTGGAGTGTTATGACTCTCTGATCGCGGGTTCTATCCCCGCCCGTGGTATGGTTTGTTTACAATTGTGTAATTATGATTTTGCGAGCCATAGGGATTATACAGTGCCTGTGATGGAGGGGGGATGGAAGGTATTCAGGCTCAATTAAGGGAACTGGAGCACAGATCCAATTCTAGAGATCAACAGTCCCCTCACCAGCGTCAAGGAACCTCCCTTGAGGGGACATTCTTATAAAGAAACTAGATGACAGTGTGAGACCGTGTACCGACTGCCGTAAGGTGAACGAAATCACTGTGTGGAGATCGTCGTGGCATTCGTGGATAAGGCCAAATTTCTCTCCAAATTAGTCCTCAAGGGCTATTACTAAGTCCCTTTAACTGACAGGGCCAAGGAAATTTATGCCTTTATAATTCCAGGAGACGTTTACCAGTACTGTGACACCCTTTGTCATGCACAACACACCGTCTGCTTTGCAAAAACTAACCCATCTTATAAAAGGACTTCGGCAAACCTGGATGAGTTGATTGTAGTTCTGACTGTAGCTTTAGGCAGTATAAGTTAACTACTGTTAACCTTAGTAAGTCATTCTTTGACCAATGTTCAATCACTTTTGTTTTTAATTAAGGCCACGAAGTCGTGAAGGGGAAGGTAGCAATGAAGACACCTAATATTCCAGCCATTCAAAATTATCCAGCTTTACCCCTCTCCCCCCACCCCAAAAAAAAAAATTCTCCAAAGATTTTTAGGGTTGATAGGGTTCTATCGTAAGTTTTTTTTACAGCTTCTCGCATATCGTGGGCTTAGTTAGGGTTTACTGTTTAGGGTTAGCGAGATGGGTAGCTTTAACTTCATTTGTATATGCTGCCGATTGCAAGTTTCTTGAGCTTTTGTTAGCCCGGCTGTCTACTGCCTCTCCCTGTGGCAGTAACTTGGCCTTAAAGACATTTACCGTTAGAATTAATTTATTTTTCTTGTTGAGCACTGCCAGCTGGGTAGGATGGTACGAGAAAAATGTCAATTCCGTTAACTAGCTTCTTAATTTGTGCTGTGGTAGTGCACTACCCGTTTGGGGGAGGCCTTTTTCCCAGCTGTAACGGTGCTGTGTGGTTAGGGTAGGGTGTCCCGAGTATGTTACAATGTATTGTGTGTTAATCATTTACCCCTTCGTGCATACCCTCAAGACTAGACAAATTGACAGACATATTAGAGTGGCTTGTATTAGGGGCCCTACTACTGATTCACTGTGCAGTTCTATCGCCGGCTTAGTTGATATACTCTTACACCAGGTTAGAGAGAGACACTCAGGCTAGTTAAGGGAAAGACGCTCACTCAGGCTTATTGAGAGAGACGCTCAGGCTAGTTGAGAGGAAAGACGCTCACTCAGGCTAGTTGAGAGAGAGACGCTCACTCAGGCTAGTTGAGAGGAAAGACGCTCACTCAGGCTAGTTGAGCGGCAAGCCGCTCACTCCGGCTAGTTGAGAGGAAAGACGCTCACTCAGGCTTATTGAGAGAGACGCTCAGGCTAGTTGAGAGGAAAGACGCTCACTCAGGCTAGTTGAGAGAGAGACGCTCACTCAGGCTAGTTGAGAGGAAAGACGCTCACTCAGGCTAGTTGAGAGAGAGACGCTCACTCAGGCTAGTTGAGAGGAAAGACGCTCACTAAGGCTAGTTGAGAGGAAAGACGCTCACTCAGGCTAGTTGAGAGGAAAGAGGCTCACTCAGGCTAGTTGAGAGAGAGACGCTCACTCAGGCTAGTTGAGAGACGCTCACTCAGGCTAGTTGAGAGAAAAGACGCTCACTCAGGCTAGTTGAGAGGAAAGACGCTCACTCAGGCTAGTTGAGAGGAAAGACGCTCACTCAGGCTAGTTGAGAGAGAGACGCTCACTCAGGCTAGTTGAGAGGAAAGACGCTCACTCGGGCTAGTTGAGAGGAAAGACGCTCACTCAGGCTAGTTGAGAGGAAAGACGCTCACTCAGGCTAGTTGAGAGGAAAGACGCTCACTCAGGCTAGTTGAGAGGAAAGACGCTCACTCAGGCTAGTTGAGAGGAAAGACGCTCACTCAGGCTAGTTGAGAGAGAGACGCTCACTCAGGCTAGTTGAGAGACGCTCACTCAGGCTAGTTGAGAGGAAAGACGCTCACTCAGGCTAGTTGAGAGAGAGACGCTCACTCAGGCTAGTTGAGAGGAAAGACGCTCACTCAGGCTAGTTGAGAGACGCTCACTCAGGCTAGTTGAGAGAGAGAGACGCTCACTCAGGCTAGTTGAGAGACGCTCACTCAGGCTAGTTGAGAGGAAAGAGGCTCACTCAGGCTAGTTGAGAGGAAAGACGCTCACTCAGGCTAGTTGAGAGGAAAGACGCTCACTCAGGCTAGTTGAGAGGAAAGACGCTCACTCAGGCTAGTTGAGAGAGAGACGCTCACTCAGGCTAGTTGAGAGGAAAGACGCTCACTCAGGCTAGTTGAGAGAGAGACGCTCACTCAGGCTAGTTGAGAGACGCTCACTCAGGCTAGTTGAGAGGAAAGACGCTCACTCAGGCTAGTTGAGAGGAAAGACGCTCACTCAGGCTAGTTGAGAGAGAGACGCTCACTCAGGCTAGTTGAGAGGAAAGACGCTCACTCAGGCTAGTTGAGAGAGAGACGCTCACTCAGGCTAGTTGAGAGACGCTCACTCAGGCTAGTTGAGAGGAAAGACGCTCACTCAGGCTAGTTGAGAGAGAGACGCTCACTCAGGCTAGTTGAGAGGAAAGACGCTCACTCAAGCTAGTTGAGAGAGAGACGCTCACTCAGGCTAGTTGAGAGGAAAGACGCTCACTCAGGCTAGTTGAGAGAGAGACGCTCACTCAGGCTAGTTGAGAGGAAAGACGCTCACTCAGGCTAGTTGAGAGGAAAGACGCTCACTCAGGCTAGTTGAGAGGAAAGACGCTCACTCAGGCTAGTTGAGAGAGAGACGCTCACTCAGGCTAGTTGAGAGAGAGACGCTCACTCAGGCTAGTTGAGAGAGAGACGCTCACTCAGGCTAGTTGAGAGGAAAGACGCTCACTCAGGCTAGTTGAGAGAGAGACGCTCACTCAGGCTAGTTGAGAGAGAGACGCTCACTCAGGCTAGTTGAGAGAGAGACGCTCACTCAGGCTAGTTGAGAGGAAAGACGCTCACTCAAGCTAGTTGAGAGGAAAGACGCTCACTCAAGCTAGTTGAGAGAGAGACGCTCACTCAGGCTAGTTGAGAGAGAGACGCTCACTCAGGCTAGTTGAGAGGAAAGACGCTCACTCAGGCTAGTTGAGAGAGAGACGCTCACTCAGGCTAGTTGAGAGAGAGACGCTCACTCAGGCTAGTTGAGAGAGAGACGCTCACTCAGGCTAGTTGAGAGGAAAGACGCTCACTCAAGCTAGTTGAGAGAGAGACGCTCACTCAGGCTAGTTGAGAGGAAAGACGCTCACTCAAGCTAGTTGAGAGAGAGACGCTCACTCAGGCTAGTTGAGAGGAAAGACGCTCACTCAAGCTAGTTGAGAGGAAAGACGCTCACTCAGGCTAGTTGAGAGGAAAGACGCTCACTCAGGCTAGTTGAGAGGAAAGACGCTCACTCAAGCTAGTTGAGAGAGAGACGCTCACTCAGGCTAGTTGAGAGAGAGACGCTCACTCAGGCTAGTTGAGAGGAAAGACGCTCACTCAGGCTAGTTGAGAGGAAAGACGCTCACTCAGGCTAGTTGAGAGAGAGACGCTCACTCAGGCTAGTTGAGAGAGAGACGCTCACTCAGGCTAGTTGAGAGAGAGACGCTCACTCAGGCTAGTTGAGAGGAAAGACGCTCACTCAGGCTAGTTGAGAGAGAGACGCTCACTCAGGCTAGTTGAGAGACGCTCACTCAGGCTAGTTGAGAGGAAAGACGCTCACTCAAGCTAGTTGAGAGGAAAGACGCTCACTCAGGCTAGTTGAGAGGAAAGACGCTCACTCAGGCTAGTTGAGAGAGAGACGCTCACTCAAGCTAGTTGAGAGAGAGACGCTCACTCAGGCTAGTTGAGAGAGAGACGCTCACTCAGGCTAGTTGAGAGGAAAGACGCTCACTCAGGCTAGTTGAGAGAGAGACGCTCACTCAGGCTAGTTGAGAGGAAAGACGCTCACTCAGGCTAGTTGAGAGGAAAGACGCTCACTCAGGCTAGTTGAGAGGAAAGACGCTCACTCAGGCTAGTTGAGAGAGAGACGCTCACTCAGGCTAGTTGAGAGAGAGACGCTCACTCAAGCTAGTTGAGAGGAAAGACGCTCACTCAGGCTAGTTGAGAGGAAAGACGCTCACTCAGGCTAGTTGAGAGGAAAGACGCTCACTCAGGCTAGTTGAGAGAGAGACGCTCACTCAGGCTAGTTGAGAGAGAGACGCTCACTCAGGCTAGTTGAGAGAGAGACGCTCACTCAGGCTTATTGAGAGGAAAGACGCTCACTCAGGCTAGTTGAGAGGAAAGACGCTCACTCAGGCTAGTTGAGAGAGAGACGCTCACTCAGGCTAGTTGAGAGAGAGACGCTCACTCAAGCTAGTTGAGAGGAAAGACGCTCACTCAGGCTAGTTGAGAGAGAGACGCTCACTCAGGCTAGTTGAGAGACGCTCACTCAGGCTAGTTGAGAGGAAAGAGGCTCACTCAGGCTAGTTGAGAGGAAAGACGCTCACTCAGGCTAGTTGAGAGGAAAGACGCTCACTCAGGCTAGTTGAGAGGAAAGACGCTCACTCAAGCTAGTTGAGAGGAAAGACGCTCACTCAGGCTAGTTGAGAGGAAAGACGCTCACTCAGGCTAGTTGAGAGGAAAGACGCTCACTCAGGCTAGTTGAGTACAGTTACACTTTTGGTCTATCTTGAGGTATAAAACTATTGTGACTATGCTCGCACATCCCTTATTTTTCGACTGATTTATTGTTCATTGCATATATTGTAAATACGTTGGAGAAAGGAATATACGGTTACAAAACACGTACACCTATAGTGTATGCCTTTTCTTGTATTTGCTTGGATTATTCCTTGTCTAGAGACTTAATTTACGGACAGGAACAACAGGCCATTTTACGTAGCCGATTTCGTAATAGTTTACCTCTTCTGAGCTGTTACATTATTTAATTTCTGATGTATCTAACGGGAGGGATGTTAAACATTAAGCTTCATCTGTGTCTGGGCAAATTTGTCAATGTATTAAATTAAAAAAAAAATGTAATTAGTGGAATCCTTGCAATAACTGGAGAATGACTCGTCTGATCGGCTTCAGATTTTCAGCCCTGGTGTGCTTTCTAGAAAGCAAGATTTGGGTGCTACTTTAGCATGCGATCTACCAGCTGGTAGACCGCACACTAAAGTAGCACCAAGATCTGCATTGTTACTGGACCGCAAAGTCTCGGCTTACCATTTGTTTTTAAATAGTGATGTTGACTTTTAATAACTACAGAATGCCAGTTCTGATCGACTTTAAAAATATTAACGCTGATATATTCCCTCAGAAGCGAGACACCCTTTAACCTCTTGCTTGCGTCAGTAACGCAGTGTACCATCAACGATGGTACACCATACCGTCAACCTGATGTGTAATATTTGGGTATCTTGCCGATATTAAGAATTACACATGTGTTCTATTCAACATCGCGTGGAGAATTGTAAGAATCGTAACGAGAGGCAACAACGTTGTGAGGAAGTAACGAAGGCAAACGTTACACTTGTGTTCCCAAGGCAAATCTGCCTCCCTAAATTTTCCTACTTGGCCCTCTTTGTTAATGAGTATTGGTACTTTCGACTGCATTCCTTCCATTTGGCTAATGAGCCGCTTTCTGCCCGCTGGTGCTGAGCTCCTGCTGGTGGGTCAAGTGGTGGTGGTGGGTAAAGTGGTGGTGGTGGTGGGTAAAGTGGTGGGGGTGGTGGGTAAAGTGGTGGGGGTGGCGGTGGTGATTGGTCCAGTGGTGGGGGTGGGTCTGGTTTTAGCTGAGTGGGTTTTAAGATGGTTGATTAGATTTGTTTGGTGGTGGATTAATATTTTTTTTGGGGGGGGGGGGAGGGAGGTTTAGGTAGACCAGATTTTGGAGGTTTTGGTGCTTGTAATGGTGACCAGTCAAATAAATACATATAGACAAATGGAAATTTTCTACTGCATATTTCGACTTTCAGCTGAGACCTTCGCTCGTAGGGAGAGAGAGAGAATGAATCATAGATATATGTGTGTGACAACTGAGTTGAGTGTCACAGGTGTTAGTCGATTCCCCTCCCTGATGCACGCTGGTATCGAGACCAAACCCTGGTAACTGTGCAACACTTGCACACCGGTATACAGAGACCAAACCCTGGTAACGGTGCTACACTTGCACACCGATATACAGAGACCAAACCCTGTTAACGGTGCAACACTTGCACACTGGTATACAGAGACCAGACCCTGGTAATGGTGCAGCACTTGCACACCGGTATACAGAGACCAAACCCTGGTAATGGTGCAGCACTTGCACAGCGGTATACAGAGACCAAACCCTGGTAACGGTGCTACACTTGCACACCGATATACAGAGACCAGACCCTGGTAATGGTGCAGCACTTGCACACCGGTATACAGAGACCAGACCCTGGTAATGATGCAACACTTGCACACCGGTATACAGAGACCAAACCCTGGCAATGGTGCAGCACTTGCACAGCGGTATACAGAGACCAGACCCTGGTAATGGTGCAACACTTGTACACCGGTATACAGAGACCAAACCCTGGTAATGGTGCAGCACTTGCACAGCGGTATACAGAGACCAAACCCTGGTAATGGTGCAGCACTTGCACAGCGGTATACAGAGACCAAACCCTGGTAATGGTGCAGCACTTGCACAGCGGTATACAGAGACCAGACCCTGGTAATGGTGCAGCACTTGCACAGCGGTATACAGAGACCAGACCCTGGTAATGGTGCAGCACTTGCACAGCGGTATACAGAGACCAGACCCAGGTAATGGTGCAGCACTTGCATGTACACACTTCCTTGCTTTATAAATCTGATGGAATCTTGCACGGGATGGTCAGGGTACTTAAATTATTCAAGAAACTCTGTTTATAAATTATTCAAGAAACTCTGTTTATAAATTATTCAAGAAACTCTGTTTAAATAAAACAATATATGTTGCATTATGTAAAATGTATTATTTTCTGCACATTTATTGATTATGTGTTGATTTAACAGTGATGTTATGCATATATTTAAACCATAAACCTTCCGCAGCCTGGAGGAAGGTTTATGGAGACCGCTACTACACTCAACAGTCAGTGGGGTGTCAGTGAGTCTCCAACAGTCAGTGGGGTGTCAGTGAGTCTCCAACAGTCAGTGGGGTGTCAGTGAGTCTCCAACAGTCAGTGGGGTGTCAGTGAGTCTCCAACAGTCAGTGGGGTGTCAGTCTCCAACAGTCAGTGGGGTGTCAGTGAGTCTCCAACAGTCAGTGGGGTGTCAGTGAGTCTCCAACAGTCAGTGGGGTGTCAGTCTCCAACAGTCAGTGGGGTGTCAGTGAGTCTTCAACAGTCAGTGGGGTGTCAGTCTCCAACAGTCAGTGGGGTGTCAGTGAGTCTCCAACAGTCAGTGGGGTGTCAGTGAGTCTTCAACAGTCAGTGGGGTGTCAGTCTCCAACAGTCAGTGGGGTGTCAGTGAGTCTCCAACAGTCAGTGGGGTGTCAGTCTCCAACAGTCAGTGGGGTGTCAGTGAGTCTCCAACAGTCAGTGGGGTGTCAGTCTCCAACAGTCAGTGGGGTGTCAGTGAGTCTTCAACAGTCAGTAGGGTGTCAGTCTCCAACAGTCAGTGGGGTGTCAGTGAGTCTCCAACAGTCAGTGGGGTGTCAGTGAGTCTCCAACAGTCAGCGGGGTGTCAATGAGTCTCCAACAGTCAGTGGGGTGTCAGTGAGTCTCCAACAGTCAGTGGGGTGTCAGTCTCCAACAGTCAGTGGGGTGTCAGTGAGTCTTCAACAGTCAGTGGGGTGTCAGTCTCCAACAGTCAGTGGGGTGTCAGTGGGGTGTCAGTCTCCAACAGTCAGTGGGATGTCAGTGAGTCTCCAACAGTCAGTGGGGTGTCAGTCTCCAACAGTCAGTGGGGTGTCAGTGAGTCTCCAACAGTCAGTGGGGTGTCAGTGAGTCTCCAACAGTCAGTGGGGTGTCAGTGAGTCTCCAATAGTCAGTGGGGTGTCAGTCTCCAACAGTCAGTGGGGTGTCAGTGAGTCTTCAACAGTCAGTGGGGTGTCAGTCTCCAACAGTCAGTGGGATGTCAGTGAGTCTCCAACAGTCAGTGGGGTGTCAGTCTCCAACAGTCAGTGGGGTGTCAGTGAGTCTACAACAGTCAGTGGGGTGTCAGTGAGTCTCCAACAGTCAGTGGGGTGTCAGTGAGTCTCCAACAGTCAGTGGGGTGTCAGTGAGTCTCCAACAGTCAGTGGGGTGTCAGTGAGTCTCCAACAGTCAGTGGGGTGTCAGTGAGTCTCCAACAGTCAGTGGGGTGTCAGTGAGTCTCCAACAGTCAGTGGGGTGTCAGTGAGTCTCCAACAGTCAGTGGGGTGTCAGTGAGTCTCCAACAGTCAGTGGGGTGTCAGTGAGTCTCCAACAGTCAGCGGGGTGTCAGTGAGTCTCCAACAGTCAGTGGGGTGTCAGTGAGTCTTCAACAGTCAGTGGGGTGTCAGTCTCCAACAGTCAGTGGGATGTCAGTGAGTCTCCAACAGTCAGTGGGGTGTCAGTGAGTCTCCAACAGTCAGCGGGGTGTCAGTGAGTCTCCAACAGTCAGTGGGGTGTCAGTGAGTCTTCAACAGTCAGTGGGGTGTCAGTCTCCAACAGTCAGTGGGGTGTCAGTGAGTCTCCAACAGTCAGCGGGGTGTCAGTGAGTCTCCAACAGTCAGTGGGGTGTCAGTGAGTCTCCAACAGTCAGCGGGGTGTCAGTGAGTCTCCAACAGTCAGTGGGGTGTCAGTGAGTCTTCAACAGTCAGTGGGGTGTCAGTCTCCAACAGTCAGTGGGATGTCAGTGAGTCTCCAACAGTCAGTGGGGTGTCAGTGAGTCTCCAACAGTCAGCGGGGTGTCAGTGAGTCTCCAACAGTCAGTGGGGTGTCAGTGAGTCTTCAACAGTCAGTGGGGTGTCAGTCTCCAACAGTCAGTGGGGTGTCAGTGAGTCTCCAACAGTCAGCGGGGTGTCAGTGAGTCTCCAACAGTCAGTGGGGTGTCAGTGAGTCTCCAACAGTCAGTGGGGTGTCAGTGAGTCTCCAACAGTCAGTGGGGTGTCAGTGAGTCTCCAACAGTCAGTGGGGTGTCAGTGAGTCTCCAACAGTCAGCGGGGTGTCAGTGAGTCTCCAACAGTCAGTGGGGTGTCAGTCTCCAACAGCCAGTGGGGTGTCAGTGAATCTCCAACAGCCAGTGGGGTGTCAGTGAGTCTCCAAAAGGTTTATAAGATGTCATTGTCAGATGCCCCACAAATTTCCAGCTTTCCAGTTAATTCCCCCTGATGGTTACAGTACAGACTTGTTAACAATACATATCAAGTCTTAATGTTACGAGAAGTGTTAGTGGTTATTTTACTGAAAATTTTTAAAACAGATTTTTGTAAAATATGATTTTCGTATTTACTCCGGGACACCTGGACACTTTCGTTTTAATTTTTTTTTTCATTGTCCAATTTGGGACACGTAGGCTGACTCAGTGATGTTACAGAGGCTGTTGTAGACGCCTCGATGTTTTAAGGTCTACTGGTTGCCTGTGATTTTAGAGAAAATTTCAAAATTTTCCCTAGTAGGAGAGACCTGTTTTAATTAGTTTATTAACTCTGTTTTGGCTTTCACTTTGTGGGTGAGGTACAAACTTTTATGTTTGTAGTTTAAACTGTGTAAAGCTTTTGATTATATGATGGTGTTTTGATAGAATGAAGCTAACATGGCACACACAAAACTGCCAGAATGATAGTAAAATCATATTTCAACTGCAGTGTGGACACGATATACTGAGGATTTTTTCTTTAGACAAACCGGCCGTATCCCACCGAGGCAGGGTGACCAAAAATGAAAAACGAAAGTTTCTCTGTATAAATTTAGTAGTGTATACAAGAGAAAGAGTTACTAGCTAAGCTTGTGTTTGTAGGATTAATGGGTTAGTTGGTAAGATGACATGTACATTGTGTGGCCTCTTCAGGCGGGACAATGTAGTGGGGTCGAATCCTGGCCTGCCGCAGTTTGGTAATATATATATATATATATATATAATGTCGTGCCGAATAGGCAGAACTTGCGATCTTGGCTTAAATAGCAACGCTCATCTTGCCATATAGGACAAGTGAAAAACTGTGTATGCAATAATTTCGCCAAAATCATTCTGAACCTAACGAAAAGAATATATTCCACTGTGTTTGTTTAGTATTAAATTATTGTAAACAAATCTAAAATATATTTAGTTGGGTTAGGCTAAAATAAATTTCGCTTGTTATAATAAGGTTAAGTAAGTTTTCTAAGTTCATTTCGGTGCAATATCATAAATTTTTACATCAACATTAATGAAAAAATATATCTTTAAACGTATAAGAGAAAATTTTGGAAAGGACTTAATTTTAAATGAGTTCTTGCTAATTGACCAGTTTTACATATTCGGCACGACATACATATATATATATATATATATATATATATATATATATCTATATATATATATATATATATATATATATATATATATATATATATATATATATATTATATAAATATATAAATCGCTTGAGAGGAGAAACTGGTTGAGTTAGAAGAGTATGCAGTATCGTACACTGTTCTGACTGATGCAGAACGCTCAGTTGAATATTTTAAAATAACGTATTGATATTGCAAACAAATCCTCTCAATATGAAATGATTTCCTAATGTAAGTGACGGAGAATAAATATGTGTTTGACACACAGGATGGTTGTGGTGCTGGTAGTGGTATACCTGGAGGGTGTTTCGGGGGGTCAACGCCCCTGCGGTCCAGTATATGACCAGGCATCGTGGTGGATCAGGGCCTAATCAACCAGGCTGTTACTGCTGGTCGCACGTCAGCCAACATACGAACCACAGCCCGGCTGGTCAGGTACTGACTTTCTCTGCCTGTCCAGCTCCCTCCTGAAGACAGCCAGGGATCCATTGGTAATTCTTATGTATGCTGGGAGGCAGCTGAACAGTCTTGGGCCCCTGACACTTGTGTTGTCTCTTAGTGTACTCACGGCGCCGGTGGTTGTAGTGTTTTTCTTGGCGATAACGATTGTAGTGGCGTTAATAATAATTAATAATTTATTATGATGCTTATTATATTTTTATTTTATTATTTTATATTTTACAGACATCGCTTTAATTGCTGAGTTAGTTGAAGTATTAAAGTAATTACATATTGCACAGAAAATTATCAAATATATTGCAACAAAGTTAAATTACTTTGGAGTTATTAAAATATAATTTTTAACTGTGTGTGTGTGTGTGTGTGTGTGTGTGTGTGTGTGTGTGTGAGTGTGTGTGTGTGTGTGTGTGTGTGTGTGTGTGTGTGTATTAAGTATACACCGTGTGACTCGGGGGGAAGGGGGAGTGTTTAGAAGAAAGAATACATAAAT
>NC_091335.1:24633753-24637615 GCF_038502225.1 Cherax quadricarinatus | reverse complement strand
TGTCTTGTAGCTCTTGAGTAAGTTGAGGTGGTTGGCAGAGATTGAGAATATTGGTCTCGTACATAACTGTAGAGCCTTCTGCTTTTCTCCGGATTTGCTGAAGTGACAGGTTCACAGGTTCACGCAAGGAAAGTCCAGGAGATAGGTAAGTCGCTTTGCAGCATCCTCTACCTTAGTGGAACAGATACAAGAGTGGACGAAACGGAGATCTATGGATACTCCAGGTCAGGACGAACTCGTGTTTCTTGTAAACCTTAAGAGTAAACTTCTTGAAGAGTAATAATCACAGTGGATTCATTAATTCACAACTAACATGGAATTTATAGATTTATTAGATGACTTTTCGGGGAATGTTAGACCATTTCTTACGACTTGATAATGACCTCTGAACAGACCGAATCATTGTTTAAAGTGTCCTCTTGAAATTATTGCAAGCCTTTCGGTTGCCATGCTTGCAACATTCACATGATTTTCCACGCATACTGTCGTCTCATATTTCGCAAAAGGATATCCTAAAAGACTTTTCCATTCGATTTCGTCTACAATCGTAGTAACGTGATACAGTTTAGAGATCAGCATTATCTGTCTTTTGACTGAAGCAAATGTAGCCTTTCCTCCTGGTCGACACAGCTGAAAGTAATCAACGTTATTTACGTTCTCGCTGAAGCAACTGCAACCTGTTACTGCTGATCCCCTGGTTGACGCAGCTGCAGCTGGGTTATTGACGTATCTGATAGAGGTAGAAATCTCTCCTGTATAATTGAATGTTAGAGGGCGGTCAGATGTTTAGTAATTGGATTCGGGGATGAGGTGAAGAAGGTTGTTAAAGCAGACATTCCACAGCAGTAGAAAAACTGGACCTCTTTGCTACAGACTCTGCTCCTTTGAGAACTGTCATAAGAAGGTACATGTCCTAAGAAGGTACATGTCCTAAGAAGGTACATGTCCTAAGAAGGTACATGTCCTAAGAAGGTACATGTCCTAAGAAGGTACATGTCCTAAGAAGGTACATGTCCTAAGAAGGTACATGTCCTAAGAAGGTACATGTCCTAAGAAGGTACATGTTCTAAGAAGGCACATTTGCTTACAGGTAGAAACAAGTACACATCTTTACTTACAGACTCTGCTCCATCAAAGTAGATGGTACATCTACCTTGAAAGTAGATCTATCTTCAAACAAGTACATATCTTTGCTTACAGACTTGTTTTTTGAAAACAATCTTAAGGAAGATCTGTCTTGACGGTAGTCACTCCGGAGGTGTAGTTTTTTGGTTTTGACAGGACTGTGTTTCCATAGCCAGTACAGTGCTACTGCAAAGATGATTTTGGATTTGTACAGTGACTGGTGCCACACCGTGGAGAGAGGTATCCAGTAGTGCCACACCGTGGAGAGATGTATCCAGTAGTGCCACACCGTGGAGAGATGTATCCAGTAGTGCCACACCGTGGAGAGATGTATCCAATAGTACCACATAGGGTAGATGGTGATCCAGTAGTGTCACACAGTGTACAGGGTCATCCAGCAGTGCCACACAGTGTACAGGGTCGTCCAGCAGTGCCACACTGTACAGGGTCGTCCAGCAGTGCCACACAGTGTACAGGGTCATCCAGCAGTGCCACACAGTGTACAGGGTCGTCCAGTAGTGTCACACAGTGTACAGGGTCATCCAGCAGTGCAACAGTGTACAGGGTCATCCAACAGTGCCACACAGTGTACAGGGTCGTCCAGTAGTGCCACACAGTGTACAGGGTCGTCCAACAGTGCAACACAGTGTACAGGGCCATCTAGCAGTGCCACACAGTGTACAGGGTCATCCAGCAGTGCCACACAGTGTACAGGGTCGTCCAGCAGTGCCACACAGTGTACAGGGCCATCTAGCAGTGCCACACAGTGTACAGGGGTCATCCAGCAGTGCCACACAGTGGAAATGTTTTTGCACTGGTGCCATTGTGTGAACCACAGCAGACTGCTGAGGACTTCTGAAGACATGTACTCAGCAGTATTGGATTGTTCAGTCCATGTACTCAGCAAAATGGTCTGCAAAAAGGTCAGTCTTGCTTGAAGCCACAGTCCCTTCCCGTTCCATTTAGAGATAACCAAGCATTGCTCTCTCTCTCTCTCTCTCTCTCTCTGATCTCAAAATTCGGAAAGACCAAATTGGGGAAATTCAGGGCAATCTTGGCTGAATATGTAAGAAATCGGAGGAACCCTCATGACTGACACAGTGACCTGAGAGACTACTGGTTTAAAGGAACCTGCGTGACCCGACAGTGACCTGAGACACTACTGGTTTAAAGGAACCTGCGTGACCCGACAGTGACCTGAGACACTACTTGTTTAAAGGGACCTGCGTGACCTGATGCAGTGACCTGAGACACAACGGGTTTAAAGGGACCTGTGTGACCTGACAGTGACCTGAGATACACTAGGCACTAATTACGATCCAGTAGTTAGTGCTTTGTCAATACCACATAATAAGCTATCTGTAAATACCACTTAATAAGCTGTCTGTAAATACCACTTAATAAGCTGTCTGTAAATACCACTTAATAAGCTGTCTGTAAATACCACGTAATAAGCTATCAGTAAATACCACTTAATAAGCTGTCTGTAAATACCACTTAATAAGCTGTCTGTAAATACCACTTAATAAGCTGTCTGTAAATACCACTTAATAAGCTGCCTGTAAATACCACTTAATAAGCTGCCTATAAATACCACTTAATAAGCTGTCTGTAAATACCCCTTAATAAGCTGTCTGTAAATACCACTTAATAAGCTGTCTGTAAATACCACTTAATAAGCTGTCTGTAAATACCACTTAATAAGCTGCCTGTAAATACCACTTAATAAGCTATCAGTAAATACCACTTAATAAGCTGTCTGCAAATACCACTTAATAAGCTATCAGTAAATACCACTTAATAAGCTGTCTGTAAATACCACTTAATAAGCTGTCTCTTTAAATACCACTTAATAAGCTGCCTGTAAATACCACTTAATAAGCTGCCTGTAAATACCACTTAATAAGCTGCCTGTAAATACCACATAATAAGCTATCTGTAAATACCACTTAATAAGCTGCCTATAAATACCACTTAAGCTCTTAAGTGGTGATAATTTAGGGTGCAAGAGTTGTGTATTTTTTGTGTTCCAGGAGTAATGACATAATGTATAATATTTTATATTAATGTATATTATGGATAAATTTGCAGCTTTCACACCAACACTGGTTAGCAACGTTCACACCAACACTGGTTAGCAACGTTCACACCAACACTGGTTAGCAACGTTCACACCAACACTGGTTAACAACGTTCACACCAACACTGGTTAGCAACGTTCACACCACCACTGGTTAGCAACGTTCACACCAACACTGGTTAGCAACGTTCACACCAACACTGGTTAGCAACGTTCACACCAACACTGGTTAGCAACGTTCACACCACCACTGGTTAGCAACGTTCACATCAACACTGGTTAGCAACGCTCACACCAACACTGGTTAACAACGTTCACACCAACACTGGTTAGCAACGTTCACACCAACACTGGTTAGCAACGTTCACGCCAACACTGGTTAGCAACGTTCACACCACTGGTTAGCAACGTTCACACCACCACTGGTTAGCAACGTTCACACCACCACTGGTTAGCAACGTTCACATCAACACTGGTTAGCAACGCTCACACCAACACTGGTTAGCAACGCTCACACCAACACTGGTTAGCAACGCTCACACCAACACTGGTTAGCAACGCTCACACCAACACTGGTTAGCAACGTTCACACCAACACTGGTTAGCAGCGCTCACACCAACACTGGTTAGCAGCGCTCACACCAACACTGGTTAGCA
>NC_091335.1:24618753-24628753 GCF_038502225.1 Cherax quadricarinatus | reverse complement strand
GTTGGTTCCATGGTTCATGTATTTTCTGTTGGTTCTATGGTTCATGTATTTTCTGTTGGTTCTATGGTTCATGTATTTTCTGTTGGTTCCATGGTTCATGTATTTTCTGTTGGTTCTATGGTTCATGTATTTTCTGTTGGTTCTATGGTTCATGTATTTTCTGTTGGTTCCATGGTTCATGTATTTTCTGTTGGTTCTATGGTTCATGTATTTTCTGTTGGTTCCATGGTTCATGTATTTTCTGTTGGTTCTATGGTTCATGTATTTTCTATTGGTTCTATGGTTCATGTATTTTCTGTTGGTTCTATGGTTCATGTATTTTCTGTTGGTTCCATGGTTCATGTATTTTCTGTTGGTTCTATGGCTCATGTATTTTCTGTTGGTTCCATGGTTCATGTATTTTCTGTTGGTTCTATGGTTCATGTATTTTCTGTTGGTTCTATGGTTCATGTATTTTCTGTTGGTTCTATGGTTCATGTATTTTCTGTTGGTTCTATGGTTCATGTATTTTCTGTTGGTTCTATGGTTCATGTATTTTCTGTTGGTTCCATGGTTCATGTATTTTCTGTTGGTTCCATGGTTCATGTATTTTCTGTTGGTTCTATGGTTCATGTATTTTCTGTTGGTTCTATGGTTCATGTATTTTCTGTTGGTTCTATGGCTCATGTATTTTCTGTTGGTTCCATGGTTCATGTATTTTCTGTTGGTTCTATGGTTCATGTATTTTCTATTGGTTCTATGGTTCATGTATTTTCTGTTGGTTCTATGGTTCATGTATTTTCTGTTGGTTCTATGGCTCATGTATTTTCTATTGGTTCTATGGCTCATGTATTTTCTGTTGGTTCCATGGTTCATGTATTTTCTGTTGGTTCTATCGCTCATGTATTTTCTGTTGGTTCTATGGCTCATGTATTTTCTGTTGGTTCCATGGTTGATGTATTTTCTGTTGGTTCTATGGTTCATGTATTTTCTATTGGTTCTATGGTTCATGTATTTTCTGTTGGTTCTATGGCTCATGTATTTTCTGTTGGTTCCATGGTTCATGTATTTTCTGTTGGTTCTATGGTTCATGTATTTTCTGTTGGTTCTATGGTTCATGTATTTTCTGTTGGTTCTATGGTTCATGTATTTTCTGTTGGTTCTATGGTTCATGTATTTTCTGTTGGTTCTATGGTTCATGTATTTTCTGTTGGTTCCATGGTTCATGTATTTTCTGTTGGTTCCATGGTTCATGTATTTTCTGTTGGTTCCATGGTTCATGTATTTTCTGTTGGTTCTATGGTTCATGTATTTTCTGTTGGTTCTATGGCTCATGTATTTTCTGTTGGTTCCATGGTTCATGTATTTTCTGTTGGTTCTATGGTTCATGTATTTTCTATTGGTTCTATGGTTCATGTATTTTCTGTTGGTTCTATGGTTCATGTATTTTCTGTTGGTTCCATGGTTCATGTATTTTCTGTTGGTTCTATGGCTCATGTATTTTCTGTTGGTTCCATGGTTCATGTATTTTCTGTTGGTTCTATGGTTCATGTATTTTCTGTTGGTTCTATGGTTCATGTATTTTCTGTTGGTTCTATGGTTCATGTATTTTCTGTTGGTTCTATGGTTCATGTATTTTCTGTTGGTTCTATGGTTCATGTATTTTCTGTTGGTTCCATGGTTCATGTATTTTCTGTTGGTTCCATGGTTCATGTATTTTCTGTTGGTTCCATGGTTCATGTATTTTCTGTTGGTTCCATGGTTCATGTATTTTCTGTTGGTTCTATGGTTCATGTATTTTCTGTTGGTTCTATGGTTCATGTATTTTCTGTTGGTTCTATGGTTCATGTATTTTCTGTTGGTTCTATGGTTCATGTATTTTCTGATGGTTCTATGGTTCATGTATTTTCTGTTGGTTCCATGGTTCATGTATTTTCTGTTGGTTCCATGGTTCATGTATTTTCTGTTGGTTCTATGGTTCATGTATTTTCTGTTGGTTCTATGGTTCATGTATTTTCTGTTGGTTCCATGGTTCATGTATTTTCTGTTGGTTCTATGGTTCATGTATTTTCTGTTGGTTCCATGGTTCATGTATTTTCTGTTGGTTCTATGGCTCATGTATTTTCTGTTGGTTCTATGGTTCATGTATTTTCTATTGGTTCCATGGTTCATGTATTTTCTGATGGTTCCATGGTTCATGTATTTTCTGTTGGTTCTATGGCTCATGTATTTTCTGTTGGTTCTATGGCTCATGTATTTTCTGTTGGTTCTATGGTTCATGTATTTTCTATTGGTTCCATGGTTCATGTATTTTCTGTTGGTTCCATGGTTCATGTATTTTCTGTTGGTTCTATGGCTCATGTATTTTCTGTTGGTTCTATGGTTCATGTATTTTCTATTGGTTCTATGGTTCATGTATTTTCTGTTGGTTCCATGGTTCATGTATTTTCTGTTGGTTCTATGGCTCATGTATTTTCTATTGGTTCTATGGCTCATGTATTTTCTGTTGGTTCCATGGTTCATGTATTTTCTGATGGTTCTATGGCTCATGTATTTTCTGTTGGTTCCATGGTTCATGTATTTTCTGTTGGTTCCATGGTTCATGTATTTTCTGTTGGTTCCATGGTTCATGTATTTTCTGTTGGTTCTATGGCTCATGTATTTTCTATTGGTTCTATGGCTCATGTATTTTCTGATGGTTCTATGGTTCATGTATTTTCTGATGGTTCTATGGTTCATGTATTTTCTGTTGGTTCCATGGTTCATGTATTTTCTGTTGGTTCCATGGTTCATGTATTTTCTGTTGGTTCCATGGTTCATGTATTTTCTGTTGGTTCCATGGTTCATGTATTTTCTGTTGGTTCCATGGTTCATGTATTTTCTGTTGGTTCCATGGTTCATGTATTTTCTGTTGGTTCTATGGCTCATGTATTTTCTGATGGTTCTATGGCTCATGTATTTTCTGATGGTTCTATGGTTCATGTATTTTCTGATGGTTCTATGGCTCATGTATTTTCTATTAGTTCTATGGTTCATGTATTTTCTGATGGTTCTATGGTTCATGTATTTTCTATTAGTTCTATGGTTCATGTATTTTCTGATGTTTCTATGGTTCATGTATTTTCTATTGGTTCTATGGCTCATGTATTTTCTGATGGTTCTATGGTTCATGTATTTTCTATTGGTTCTATGGCTCATGTATTTTCTGTTGGTTCCATGGTTCATGTATTTTCTGTTGGTTCTATGGTTCATATATGTCTTTAATTGTTAGAGTTTCTGTTTCCTAGTCTCACATCCGCCCCAAAATTTTTGTCATCATCTACACTTCTTTTCGGAGTATTTTAGGGGGTAGTTTTGATAATAATTTTCAGAGTATTTTGTATATCGTGATCATGTCCACCCTGGGACTCGTCTATTTGTTTCCTCAGTTGTCTGCTCACTGCCATTATCATTCTCACTGCGAACCTTTGCACGTTACCTAGTTCCAGTGCTTAATTAGATGCGGGCTCCGTGCTGGCGCTACTTCCTCCAAAATGAAGACTTGTTCAGCTTCCTGAAAGCAGTTGTTGAGTTTGCTTGGTTTGTATCTGCTGCTGAAGTCACGTTGCTTTCCTTGCACGTTTTCCGTAGCGTCTCTCCTCTCAGGTTGTATTCCTTGTCCGGTCTTCTCACTATATTTTTTTTTCTTTTGGACTTGTTAGGACTGAATTCAAGTAATCACTTTTCTGGTTATCAGCCTGTTAGTCATCTTTGTGCCTCTCCAGATCTTTTCGCTTTGTGTGTGTGTGTGTGTGTGTGTGTGTGTGTGTGTGTGTGTGTGTGTGTGTGTGTGTGTGTGTGTGTGTGTCTGTGTCTGTGTGTACGTGTCTATACTCGCCCGTCTGTCACCTGTTAGTTGTTAAAGGGGTACAGTTTCAGCTCCTGACCCCGTCTCTTGCTACTTGTCGAATTTACTCCTTCCAGCCTCTAGGGCCCTGTCATGTCTATTCGTAAAACTATGCATGAAGTCTGCCTCTGCCACAGTGGTAGAGGAAGACTTCATACATAGAAATACTTCCTGACATCCTGTGACTCCTCTGTGCCTATAAATCTGCTCTGTGACCTCGTAAATTTTCTCTCCTCTCAACCAATCTATCTCTGCCCTTCCAATCATATCCTCCGAGTATTTTGTATGTCATTATTCATGTCTCCCATTGTTTTTCTATCCCTTTGTATCATCAGGTTCAGTTCTTTGACTTTACCCTAATAGTTATAATTCTTTGCCCTGGGACTAGTCTAGTTGCAAACCTTTACACTTTTATTAATTTAATTTAATATGGTGCTGCATACTCGAAGACGGACCTCACGTACGTTGTATGTATGTGCATACGTGAACAGTACTGGTATACATGACAAGCATATACAAGCGTATGTTTGTACCGTTTGCAGTCCTTCAGCATTTATGTGATACATTATGAATCTTTTAAATGATGAATGAAAGTTTCTCTAGTGGAAAAAGTTGTGGCCAAAAAAATGGAAAATGGTTTGGTGTCGAGCCGGTGGGTCCGCTGCTAGAAAATGTCATAAATATATGGATTATTTTCGTTTTAAATGCAGTGTACGTTCATGCTTTGAGACCAGAATATACACTACTCTCTTTTTCCGTTTTTCCTTCCTGAGATACATCATTATATATATATATATATATATATATATATATATATATATATATATATATATATATATATATATATCTGTGTGTGTGTGTGTGTGTGTGTTAGTGGGACCGTATGTCTTCCTCTTTCATTACGTGTGCGTGTGTGTATTTAATGGGAAAACTCTGCCTGGTAGAACTTGTCTCCCCTGGGATGGGATGGAAACTTGTTGGTACATTGTTTGCTGACCTCTGCTTCCCTTTAGTTGCTCTTTCATTCTCTCTCTCTCTCTCTCTCTCTCTCTCTGCAACACAGTTCTTCCTAGCAACACTTATATTAACTGGTCTCGTTTAGATCATTTTCATACAAAAAGTGAATTTTCAAGAGCAAACTACTTCCTTAACGAGATACTCCGAGACACGAGATGCAACACAAATGTTTTTTTTTTTTTTTTTTTTTTTTTTGCAGCCAGAAAAATACTCTAACTTCTCTCTAAGTTTTAAGTCCAAAATCAATACAACATTTTAAGAACGAGTGAGAGGCTTCAAAAAAAAAAAAAAATACTAGGGAATATTTCGGTCCCTCCTGAACCATTATTAAGCAATGTTTTATACATAATATTAACTAAAGTCAGTGCTAACCAGTCAGCTCACAGTCCGTCAGTGTAGTGTTAACTTCAGTTATACAATGTTAACTTCAGTCACACAGTGTTAACTTCAGTCGTTGTGTTAAATTCAGTATACACAATGTTAACTACAGTCATACACAGTATTAACTACAGTTATACACAGTGTTAAGTACAGTTATATACAATGCTGATAGTCATACACAGTGTTAACTACAGTTATACACAGTGTTAACTACAGTTATACACAGTGTTAACTACAGTCATACACAGTGTTAACTACAGTTATACACAGTGTTAACTACAGTCATACACAGTGTTAACTACAGTCATACACAGTGTTAACTACAGTTATACACAGTGTTAACTACAGTCATACACAATGTTGTTAACAGTCAAGCACGCAATTAACTCTAATCATACAAATTTAAAGTATAGTTTATTCATGACATATTATACTCTCATAATATACTCACCATTTAAACTACAAAGGTGCTGTGTCTTCCTAGGCTCACCTTTGTTTATACTTTTTAAGTCAGTCTCTCTAGTTTGGTTCCCTTATCATGATTAGCGAAAATAACATGAGTATCAAAGATTTCTGTCAGAGTTTGTCGAGTGGGTCACCCGAGGTCTACCTGGAGGGTGTTTTCGGGGGTCAACGCCCCCGCGGCCCGGTCTGTGACTAGGCATCATTGTGGGTCACAGCCTAATCAACCAGGCTGATACTGCTGGCCTCATGTTAACCAACGTACAAACTACAGCCCGGCTGGTTAGGTACTGACTTTAGGTGCCTGTCCAGTTGAACAGTCTTGGGTCCCCTGACACTTATTGAGTTGTCTCTTAGCGTACTAATGGCTCCCCTGGGGGATGTTGCACCGCCTGGGGGATGTTCACCGCCTGGGGGATGTTGCACCGCCTGGGGGATGTTCACCGCCTGGGGGATGTTGTAACACCTGGTGGATGTTGCACCGCCTGGTGGATGTTGCACCGCCTGGGGGATGTTGCACCGCCTGGGGGATGTTGCACCACCTGGGGGATGTTGCACCACCTGATATGTTTATAGCGTGGTGCAACTGAATCTTTTTGGGGGAATAACAGTGGCGATTACTGTTGTTTATGTTGTGGAGCGAGATATTAATCCATATATTTGGCAAGTGGATTACATCGGTGATTTATAGTGCCTGGGGGAGGGTCAGGGAGGGGGAGGTGCTGGGGAGGGGGAGACGCTGGGGAGGGGGAGACGCTGGGGAGGGGGAGACGCTGGGGAGGGGGAGACGCTGGGGAGGGGGAGACGCTGGGGAGGGGTAGAGGAGTTGTGGGGTCTGGAGGGAGATAAGGGATGTGAAGACATAGATGGGGAAGGATAGGAAGGAGATCGAATGAATGGCACACACAGTACAGGGGATGACGCAGTTGAAACACAAGGTACAGATGGAACAAAGACAAATGGAACGGGAGGCACAGATGGAACACAAATGACACAGATGGAACACACATGACACAGATGGAACAGATATGACACAGATGGAACAGATATGACACAAATGGAACAGATATGACACAGATGGAATATATATGACACAGATGGAACAGATATGACACAGATGGAACATATATGACAGATGGAACACACATGACACAGATGGAACACACATGACACAGATGGAACAGATATGACACAGATGGAACAGATATGACACAGATGGAACACACATGACAGATGGAACATATATGACACAGATGGAACAGATATGACACAGATGGAACACACATGACACAGATGGAACAGATATGACACAGATGGAACACACATGACAGATGGAACATATATGACACAGATGGAACAGATATGACACAGATGGAACACACATGACACAGATGGAACAGATATGACACACATGCCACAGATATGACACAGATGCCACAGACATGACACAGACGACATAGACGAAACAGGAGTCAAGTTCGATCCAACGAAAGGGATCAAGAGCTCCTCCTGAAAAGGAGCAACCAGCGAAAAGATTATAGCATGACGTTAAGGTTGAAATGCCCTGTCGCAAGACAAGGGATTATCGCCTTATGGTTCTCTTATCTCGGCCTTGACGCTAATTGCCCTGTGAGGCGAGGGCGAGGAGGGAGTGGACAGGGGGCAAGGGGCAGGGAAGGAGGGAGTGGGCAGGGGGCAAGGGGCAGGGAAGGAAGGAGTGGACAGGGGGCAAGGGACAGGGAAGGAGGGAGTGGGCAGGGGGCAAGGGACAAGGAAGGAAGGAGTGGGCAAGGGGCAAGGGGCAGGGAGGGAGTGGACAGGGGGCAAGGGGCAGGGAAGGATGGAGTAGGCAAGGGGCAGGGAAGGAGGGAGTGGGCAGAGGGCAAGGGGCAGGGAAGGAGTGGACAGGGGGCAAGGGGCAGGGAAGGAGGGAGTGGGCAGGGGGCAAGGGGCAGGGAAGGAGTGGACAGGGGGCAAGGGGCAGGGAAGGACGGAGTGGGCAGGGGGCAAGGGGCAGGGAAGGAGGGAGTGGGCAGGGGGCAAGAGGCAGGGAAGGAGGGAGTGGACAGGGGGCAGGGGACAGGGAAGGAGGGAGTGGACAGGGGGCAAGGGACAGGGAAGGAGGGAGTGGACAGGGGGCAAGGGGCAGGGAAGGAGGGAGTGGACAGGGGGCAAGGGGCAGGGAAGGAGGGAGTGGGCAGGGGGCAAGGGGCAGGGAAGGAGGGAGTGGGCAGGGGGCAAGGGACAGGGAAGGAAGGAGTGGACAGGTGGCAAGGGGCAGGGAAGGAGGGAGTGGACAGGGGGCAAGGGGCAGGGAATGAGGGAGTGGACGGGGCATGGGGCAGGGAATGAGGGAGTGGACAGGGGGCAAGGGGCAGAGAAGGAGGGAGTAGGCAGGGGGCAAGGGGCAGGGAAGGAGGGAGTAGGCAAGGGGCAGGGAAGGAGGGAGTGGGCAGGGGGCAAGGGACAGGGAAGGAAGGAGTGGGCAGGGGGCAAGGGGCAGGGGAGGGAGTGGACAGGGGGCAATGGGCAGGGAAGGAGGGAGCAATGGGCAGGGAAGGAATGGGCAGGGGGCAGGGAAGGAGGGAGTGGGCAGGGGGCAAGGGGCAGAGAAGGAGGGAGTGGACAGGGGGCAAGGGGCAGGGATGGAGGGAGTGGGCAGGGGGCAAGGGGCAGGGAAGGAGGGAGTGGACAGGGGGCAAGGGGCAGGGAAGGAGGGAGTGGGCAGGGGGCAAGGGACAGGGAAGGAAGGAGTGGGCAGGGGGCAAGGGGCAGGGAAGCAGGGAGTGGGCAGGAGGCAATGGGCAGTGAAGGAGGGAGTGGACAGGTGGCAAGGGGCAGGGAAGGAGGGAGTGGACAGCGGGCAAGGGGCATTGAAGGAGGGAGTGGTGGACAGGGGGCAAGGGGCAGGGAAGGAGGGGGTGGACAGGGGGCAAGGGACTGGGAAGGAGGGAGTGGACAGGGGGCAAGGGGCAGGGAAGGAGGGAGTGGGCAGGGGGAAAGGGGCAGGGAAGAAGGGAGTGGGCAGGGGGCAAGGGACAGGGAAGGATGGAGTGGGCAGGTGACAATGGGCAGGGGAGGGAGTGGGCAAGGGGCAGGGAGGGAGGGAGTGGGCAGGTGACAATAGGCAGGGAAGGAGGGAGTGGGCAGGGGTCAAGGGGCAGGGAAGGAGGGAGTGGGCAGGTGGCAAGGGGCAGGGAAGGAGGGAGTGGACAGGTGGCAAGGGGCAGGGAAGGAGGGAGTGGACAGGGGGCAATGGGCAGGGAAGGAGGGAGTGGGCAAGGGGCAGGGAAGGAGGGAGTGGGCAGGGGACAAGGGGCAGGGAAGGATGGAGTGGGCAGGTGGCAAGGGGCAGGGAAGGAGGGAGTGGACAGGTGGCAAAGGGCAGGGGAGGGAGTGGACAGGGGGCAATGGGCAGGGAAGGATGGAGTGGACAGGGCAAGGGACAGGGAAGGAGGAAGTGGATTGGGGGCAATGGGCAGGGAAGGAGGGGATGGGCAGGGGGCAAGGGGCAGAGAAGGAGGGAGTGGACAGGGGGCAAGGGACAGGGAAGGAGGGAGTGGACTTAGGGCAATGGGCAGGGAAGGAGGGAGTGGGCAGGTGGCAAAGGGCAGGGAAGGAGGGAGTGGACAGGTGGCAAGGGGCAGGGAAGGAGGGAGTGGACAGGGAGCAATGGGCAGGGAAGGAGGAAGTGGGCAAGGGGCAGGGAAGGAGGGAGTGGGCAGGGGACAATGGGCAGGGAAGGAGGGAGTGAGCATGTGGCAAGGGGAAGGGAAGGAGGGAGTTGACAGGTGGCAATGGGCAGGGAAGGAGGGAGTGGGCAGGGGGCAAGGGACAAGGAAGGAGGAAGTGGATAGGGGGCAAGGGGCAGGGAAGGAGGGAGTGGGCAGGGGGCAAATGGCAGAGAATGAGGGAGTGGACAGGGGGCAAGGAACAGGGAAGGAGAGAGTGGACAGGGGGCAAGGGACAGGGAAGGAGGGAGTGGACAGGGGGCAAGGGGCAGGGAAGGAGGGAGGGACAGGGGGCAACAGAGGGACAAGGGCAAGGGGTGGGAGGGAGTGGACAGGGGGCAAGCGACAGGGAAGGAGGGAGTGGACTGGGTGCAATGGACAGGGAAGGAGGGAGTGGACAGGGGGCAAGGGGCAGGGAAGGAGGGAGGAAGGATAGGGGCGGGGATAGAGGGGACAACACTGTGTACCAGTACCACACTGTATACCAACGCTACACTGTGTACCAGTGTCACACTGTGTACTAGTGCCAGACTGTATACCAGTG
>NC_091335.1:24596253-24613753 GCF_038502225.1 Cherax quadricarinatus | reverse complement strand
CAAGCCGCCATCTCTCCCACCGAAGTTGCTGAAGCCATCGCCAGCCGTTACCCAGGAGTAAAAGAGGCGTCATTACTAGCCTAGAGAAAATAAAAGCTGACGACAACGTCTCCAGCCTTGAACGGAAAAAAAAACTTTGTTTCTACACCACACTGAACAGTAGCGCAATAGTCTCCAAGGAACTAGACACAACATTATGCAACGGTACAGAAAAACTCGCTGGCGGTTCTCGCTATATTTTTTTCAGTTAACCAAGTACTTGATTTCGTTAAGACTTATCGACGACATCCTCTCAGACCTATACCACCTGCCTAGGGAAGCCTTCAGAAGACTCGGGAAACGATCCTATTCATCTTAATTTTTAAAGGGGTGGACGGGTAAGCCAGTGGAAGTCCTCAGATGACCAAAAGCGGCTAAGACCCGTGTCAGGAAACACATTTTCTGTTTCCTGACGAATCTTACCTAACCTAAAATCCATCATGAATTCACCATAAGTGTGACCTAAGTGTAAGTAGAAGTAGCAAGACGTACCTGAAATCTTGCATGTTTATGAGACAGGAAAATAAACACCAGCAATCCTACCATCATGTAAAACAATTACAGGCTTTCGTTTTACACTCACTTGGCAGGACGGTAGTACCTCCCTGGATGGTTGCTGTCTACCAACCTACTACCTATATATTGTATTGCCGAAAGAGTAAAACTTCCGATTTTGGCTTAAATTGCAACGCTTTTCTTGCCGAATAAGGCAAGCTAAAATTCGTGTATGCAGTAATTTCACGAAAATCATTCTTAACCTAACTAAAAATATATGTTTCGTTGTGTTTGTTTATTGTTAAATTATTGTAAACGTATCTAAAATATATTTAGTTGGATTAGGCTAAATTAAATTGCCTTGTTATAACAAGGTTAGCTAAGTTTTCTAAGGTTCTTTTGTTACAAAAATAATTTTTACATTAACATAAATGAAAAAAATATATCATTAAACGTATAAGAGAAAAGTTCAGAAAGGACTTAATTTTAAATAAGTTCTTGCTAATTGACCAGTTTTACCTATTCGGCACGACACACACACACACACACACACACACACACACACACACACACACACACACACACACACACACATGGGGGTCCCGAAACATGGAGAGCTAAGATGATTGATGTGGTACTTGAAAACCTCATGCATCAACATGTTAGGGACACTACCAGAGAGAGAGGGAAGGATGAGCCAGCAAGACTGGATCTTGTGTTCACCCTGAGCAGTTCAGACATTGAGGACATTAATTACGAGAGGCCCCTTAGAGCTAGCGATCACGTGGTTCTGAGTTTGATTATATAGTAGAGCTACAAGTGGAGAGGGTAACAGGAATTGAATGGGAAAAGCCAAACTACAAAAGGGGTGACTACACAGGTATGAGGAACTTCCTGCAGGAAGTTCAGTGGGACAGAGAACTGGTAGGAAAATCAGTAAACGAGATGATGGAATATGTAACAACAAAGTGCAAGGAGGCACAGGAAAGGTTTGTTCCCAAGGGAAATAGAAATAATAGGAAGATCAAAGTGAGTCCTTGGTTTACCCGAAGGTGTAGGGAAGCAAAAACTAAGTGCACCAGAGAATGGAAAAGATACAGGAGTCAAAGGACCCAGGAAAATAAGGAGATTAGTAGAAGAGCCAGAAACGAGCATGCACAGATAAGGAGGGAGGCCCAGCGACAGTACGAGAATGACACAGCATCGATAGTCAAGTCTGACCCGAAACTATTGTATAGCCACATTAGGAGGAAGACAACAGTCAAAGACCAGGTGATAAGGCTGAGGAAAGAAGGTGAGGAACTCACAAGAAACGATCAAGAAATATGTGAGGAGCTCAATATGAGATTTAAGGAAGTATTTACAGTGGAGACAGGAAGGCCTCTGGGGGGACAGAACAGAGGGGAACACCAGCAAGGAATATACCAGCAGGTGTTGGATGACATACATACAAATGAGGAGGAGGTGAAGAAGCTGTTAAGGGACATCGATAACTCAAAGGCAATGGGACCGGACATCTCCCCGTGGGTCCTTAGAGAGGGAGCGGATATGCTGTGTGTGCCACTTACCACAATCTTCAACACATCTCTGGAAACTGGGCAACTACCGGAGGTATGATAAAGTAATAGAAGTAAGACACGAGAGAGAGGGGTGGGTTGATTGCATCTTCTTGGACTGTAAGAAGGCCTTTGACACAGTTCCTCACAAGAGATTAGTGCAGAAACTAGAGGATCGGGCGCATATAACAGGAAGGGCACTGCAATGAATTAGAGAATACCTAACAGGGAAGCAACAACGAGTCATGGTACGTGATGAGGTATCACAGTGGGCACCTGTGACGAGCGGGGTCCCACAGGGGTCGGTCCTAGGACCAGTGCTATTTTTGGTATATGTGAACGACATGATGGAAGGGTTAGACTCAGAAGTGTCCCTGTTCGCAGATGATGTGAAGTTAATGAAGAGAATTAAATCGGATGAGGATCAGGCAGGACTTCAAAGAGACCTGGACAGATTGGACACCTGGTCCAGCAACTGGCTTCTGGAATTTAACCCTGCCAAATGCAAAGTCACGAAGATCGGCTAGGTGGCCAAAGACTGCAAACCTCGCTCGAAGAGAAAGATCTCGGGATGAGTATAACACCGAGCATGTCTCCGGAAGCACACATCAACCAGATAACTGCTGCAGCGTATGGGCGCCTGACAAACCTGAGAACAGCGTTCCGATACCTTAGTAAGGAATCGTTCAAGACACTGTACACCGTGTACGTCAGGCCCATACTGGAGTATGCAGCACCTGTTTGGAACCCGCACTTGATCAAGCACATCAAGAAATTAGAGAAAGTACAAAGGTTTCCGACAAGGTCAGTTCTAGAGCTAAGGAAATTTCCTATGAAGAAAGGTTAAGGGAAATCGGCCTGACGACACTGGAGGACAGAAGGGTCAGGGGAGACATGATAACGACATATAAAATACTGCGCGGAATAGACAAGTTGAACAAAGACAGGATGTTCCAGGGAGGGGACACAGAAACAAGAGGTCACAATTGGAAGTTGAAGACTCAGATGAGTCAGAGGGATGTTAGGAAGTATTTCTTTAGTCATAGAGTTGTCAGGCAGTGGAATAGCCTAGAAAGTGACGTAGTGGAGGCGGAAACCATACATAGTTTTAAGACGAGGTTTGATAAAGCTCATGGAGCAGGAAGAGAGAGGACCCAGTAGCAACCAGTGAAGAGGCGGGGCCAGGAGCTAGGACTCGATCCCTGCAACCACAAATAGGTGAGTACACACACACACGCACTGCATCTTTTTAGACTGCAAGAAGGCTTTTGACACAGTACCACACAAGAGACTGGTGCAAAAATTAAAGGAGCAGGCAGGAATAACGGGGAAAGTACTGCAATGGATCAGGGAATACCTGACAGGAAGGAAACAACGTGTGTTGGTACGTGCTGAAGTGTCGGAGTGGGCGATTCTGTCGAGTGGGGTTCCACAAGGTTCAGTTCTAGGCCCGGTGCTGTTTCTTGTATACGTGAATGACATGTGGAAGGAATAGATTCAGAAGTGTCACTGTTCTCTGATGTGAAACTGATGAGAATACAAGTGGGCGAGGATCAGTTAAGATTACAAGGCGATCTGGACAAACTTCAAGTATGGTCCGACAAATGGCTCCTGGAGTTTAACCCCAGTAAGTGTAAGGTCATGAAGATTGGGGAAGGACACAGAAGACCGCAGACGGAGCACAGGTTAGGAAACCAACAGCTGCAAACGTCAGTTAAAGAAAAGGATCTTGGGGTAAGCATTATAACGAACATGTCCCCTGAGGCACACATCAATCAAATAACTGCTGCAGCATATGGGAGATTGGCAAACCTGAGATTGGCGTTTAGACATCCGAGTAAGGAGTCATCCACGACATTGTACACAGTGTACGTAAGGCCTATACTGGAATATGCAGCGCCAGTATGGAACCCTCACTTAGTCAAACATGTCACGAAATTGGAGAAAGTGCAAAAATTTGCAACACGATTAGTCCCGGAACTGAGGGGTATATCTTATGAGGAGAGGTTAGGGGAACTCAACCTGATGACACTAGAGGATAGGAGGGATAGAGGGGACATGATAACAACGTATAAAATACTAAGAGGCATTGACAAGGTGGACAAGGATCGAATGTTTCAGAGATGGGATACAGAAACAAGGGGACACAATTGGAAACTGAAAACCCAGATGAGTCATAAGGATGTTAGGAAGTATTTCTTTAGTCTTAGAGTTGTCAGGAACTGGAATAATCTGGAGAGTGAAGTAGTGGAAGCAAGTTCTATAAATAGCTTTAAGACGAGGTATGACAAATATCATGGAGCAGAGAGAGTGAATTAGTATCGACCAGTGAAGAGGCGGGGCCAGGAGCTATGAATCGACCCCTGCAACCACATATAGGTGAGTACACACGCACACACGCACATTATCCCAGCAGGATTCGAACCAGCAAAATCGGCAGCAGAGTACACAGTACTTTATCCACACAGCCAGGCTCCTATGGATGAAGTACTGTGGTAAATAATTTCGCCCGTTTGCGAATGTGTGTGTGTGTGTGTGTGTGTGTGTGTGTGTGTGTGTGTGTGTGTGTGTGTGTACTCACCTATTTGTACTCACCTATTTGTGGTTGCAGGGGTCGAGTCATAGCTCCTGGCCCCGCCTCTTCACTGATTGCTACTAGGTCCTCTCTCTCCCTGCTACATGAGCTTTATCATACCTCGCCTTAAAACTATGTATGGTTCCCGCCTCCACTACTTCACTTTCTAGACTATTCCACGACTTGACTACTCTATGACTGAAGAAATACTTCCTAACATCCCTTCGATTCATCTGAGTCTTCAACTTCCAATTGTGACCTCTTGTGTCTGTGTCCCATCTCTGGAACGTCCTGTCTTTGTCCACCTTGTCTATTCCGCGCAGTATTTTATATGTCGTTATCATGTCTCCCCTGACCCTCCTGGCCTCCAGTGTCGTCAGGCCGATTTCCCTCAACCTTTCTTCGTAGGACAATCCCCGTAGCTCTGGGACTAGTCTTGTTGCAAACCTTTGCACTTTCTCTAATTTCTTGACGTGCTTGACTAGGTGTGGATTCCAAACTGGTGCTGCATACTCCAGTATGGGCGTGACGTAAATGGTATACAGGGTCTTGAACGACTCCTTACTGAGGTATCGGAACGCTATCCGTAGGTTTGCCAGGCGCCCGTATGCTGCAGCAGTTATCTGATTTATGTGCGCCTCAGGAGATATGCTCGGTGTTATACTCACCCCCAGATCTTTTTCCTTGAGTGAGGTTTGCAGTCTTTGGCCATCTAAACTATATTGTGTCTGCGGTCTTCTTTGCCCTTCCCCAATCTTCATGACTTTGCATTTGGCAGGGTTAAACTCAAGGAGCCAGTTGCTGGACCAGGCTTGCAGCCTGTCCAGGTCTCTTTGTAGTCCTGCCTGATCCTCATCCGATTTGATTCTTCTCATTAACTTCACATCATCTGCAAACAAGGACACTTCTGAGTCTATCCCTTCCGTTATGTCGTTCACATATACCAAGAACAGCACAGGTCCTAGGACTGACCCCTGTGGAACCCCGCTTGTCACAAGCGCCCACTCTGACACCTCGTCACGTACCATGACTCGTTGTTGCCTCCCTGTCAGGTATTCTCTGATCCATTGCAGTGCCTTTCCTGTTATGTGTGCCTGATCTTCTAGCTTTTTCAGTAACCTCTTGTGAGGAACTGTGTCGAAGGCCTTTTTGCAGTCCAAAAAAATGCAGTCGATCCACCCCTCTCTCTCTTGTCTTACTTCTGTCACCTTGTCATAAAACTCTAGTAGGTTTGTGACACAGGATTTTCCTTCCCTGAAACCATGCTGGTTGTCAATTATACACTTGTTTCTTTCCAGGTGCTCCACCACTCTCCTCCTGATGATCTTCTCCATGACCTTGCATACTATACACGTTAGTGATACAGGTCTGTAGTTTAGTGCCTCATGTCTGTCTCCCTTTTTAAAAATTGGGACTACATTTGCCATCTTCCATACCTCAGGGAGTTGCCCAGTATCAAATGATGTGTTGAAGATCTTTGTTAATGGCACACACAATATCTCTGCTCCCTCTTTAAGGACCCACGGAGAGATGTTGTCTGGTCCCACCGCCTTTGAGGTGTCAAGTTCGCATAGCAGCTTCTTCACTTCCTCCTTGGTTATATGTACCTCATCCAGCACTTGCTGGTGTACCCCCCTGTTCTGATTTCCTGGAGTCCTACTGGTTTCCACTGTAAATACTTCTTTAAATCTCGTGTTGAGCTCCTGACATACCTCTCGGTCGTTGCTTGTGAATTCCCCATCACCCTTCCTCAGTCTGATTACCTGGTCCTTGACTGTTGTTTTCCTCCTGATGTGGCTGTACAACAGCTTCGGGTCAGTCTTGACTTTCGATGCTATGTCATTTTCATATTGTCGCTGAGCCTCCCTTCTTATTTGTGCATATTCATTTCTGGCTCTTCGGCTAATCTCTTTATTTTCCTGAGTTCTCTGTCTTCTGTACCTTTTCCATTCTCTAGTACACCTAGTTTTTGCCTCCCTACACCTTTGGGTGAACCAAGGACTCGTTCTGTTCTTCCCATTATTTCTGTTTCCCTTGGGAACAAACCTCTCCTCTGCCTCCTTGCATTTTGTTGCCACATAGTCCATCATTTCTTGTACTGGTTTTCCTGTCAGTTCCCTCTCCCACTGAATGTTTTGAAGGAAGTTCCTCATGCCTGAGTAGTTCCCCCTTTTGTAGTTTGGTTTTTCCCATCCTATTCCTGCTACTCTCTCCACTTGGAGCTCAACTATGTAGTCGAAGCACAGAACCACATGATCACTAGCTCCCAGGGGCCTTTCATACAAGATATCCTCGATGTCTGAACTACTCAAGGTGAATACAAGGTCCAGTCTTGCTGGTTCATCTTCTCCTCTCTCTCTGGTAGTGTCTCTAACATGTTGATGCATGAGGTTTTCCAGTACTACATCCATCATCTTGGCTCTCCATGTTTTGGAACCCCCATGGGGCTCCAGGTTTTCCCAGTCAATCTCCTTGTGATTGAAATCACCCATAACTAGTAACTTTGCTCCCCCCACGTGTGCTCTCCTGGCCACCTCGGCTAGTGTGTCGACCATGGCTCTGTTGCTCTCATCGTATTCTTCTCTTGGTCTCCTGCAGTTCTGTGGTGGGTTGTACATTACTGCAATTATCTCCTTATGTCCCTCAGACTGGATTGTTCCTACTAAGTAGTCCCTTTCACCCGTGCCATCCATTCCTTCCATTTTCTCAAAACCCCACTGGCTTTTAATGAGCAGTGCAACTCCTCCTCCCCCTCTCCTCCCTCTGTCTTTCCTGAAGATTTGATATCCGGGTGGAAAGATTGAATCTGTTATTATTCTGGTGAGTTTTGTTTCTGTGAGTGCTATTATGTCTGGGGATGTCTCCTTGATTCTTTCGTGCCACTCCTCATACTTATTTGTTATTCCATCTGCATTTGTATACCATACCTTCAACTTCTTTTCTAAGACTGTGGTCTGGGAGGTGTATTGGGGTTGGGGAAGTGGGAGACCTGATAAGGAACTATGGGTGGTTGCTGTGGGGGTGGAGTTTGTAATGTAGTGGGTGGGGGCATTGGATATGGCATGGGTGTTTTGGTTTAGAGTGTTTGGCTGCACTGGGGTTGACCTGGTTGGGAGGCTTCTATAGGAAGCTGTGAGGGAGGTTGTATTTGATCTTCTTCCTGTGTCTGGGATCTCCTGTCTGTCTTCTCCATCCCCTCTCTTTCCTCCTTTCGCCTTTGTACCATCTCTCTCAGTTTCCGCCTTTCGTCTTGTGTTCTGTCGCGGTCGAGATACACCTTCCTGTATGCCGGCATGTCCCTTAATCGTGCTTTTTCCTGCAGTATCCTGTTCCGAGTCGATTCTGCCTTGAAGGTCACTTTCACTGGCCGGGTTCTTTTTTTTACAAACCCCCCTATTCTCCGAAAATTTTCCAGCTGGGTCATGTCGTCTTCTCCAATTACTTTCATGATGCTTTCAATTGCTTTTTTTTCCCCTTGTTTTCTTGCTTCATATGTTTCCCCTTCAACTTCCTGTAGCCCATACACAAAGACTGACCGCACCCTTTCATTCTCCCACTGCATATCCCTGTGTATCCCCTCATTCAATTTGATTTCCTCCATTGCAGCTTTCCTTTCTTCAGTTTCACTAGCTACTGTACATGGGCTCAGTGGCCTGTCATTTTCCCTTCTCGGCTTTCCCTGGGCTCTGTTGTGGTCTTTTAGGGCCTCCACATATAGCTTAGCTCTTTCATTTACTACAGTCTCCACTGATAGAGCTTCTACATTCAGTTTTGCTCCTCCTTTCCCTACAGTCCCCTTATTTGTGGCTGAGGTAGCGGTCTCTGTTGTCAATCCCATAATGTTCTTTAGTTCTTTAGGCTGTTTCAGATTTTCCAGTTCCTCTTCTAAACTCTGTATCCTGGCCTCTGCTGCTTTGACTTTCACCTCCCACTTCCTGCTTTCCATGTCTATCCTCTCATCCATTCTCATGCTAAGTTCTTCTAGTTTCTTTTCCCATTCTTGTTCCCTTTTTGTGAGCTCTGCTGACCAATCTTCCTTTGCAGTTTCCTCCTCCTGTCCCTTGGGTTTTCTTGTTGCTCTCTGGCAACCCATTTTTGTTTTATCCTGATTGCCTCAGAGTGGGAAACCTATGTAATTCTGTATGTTAGGTTAGTATTGTATATGTCAGAGTGTGGGGGGGGGGAGGTAGAGGAGGAACTGTGGCTATATGGGAGAGTAGTGGGGAGGGGGAGTGGGAAGGAGAGTGAAGCAAGTGGGTAAGTGGGTGAGGGAGAGGTGGGGAGGGGGAGGGTGAAAGAGGGAGGGGAGGGATCAGGTGAAGGAGTGAGATGTCAGTGGGGGAGGGGGGGAGTGTATGTGTGAGTCTGGAAATATGTGTTGTGTGTGTGTTGCGTGTGTGTGTGTGGGGAGGGGTGGGGGGTGTGGGTGGGTGTGTGGGTGGGTGTAGGTGGGTGTGTGTGGGTGTGTGGGTGGGTGTGTGGGTGGGTGTGTGTGGGTGTGTGTGGGTGTGTGTGTGTGTTGTGTGTGTTGTGTGTGTATTGCGTGTGTGTGTGTGGGGAGGGGTGGGTGGGTGTGTGGGTGGGTGTGTGGGTGGGTGTGTGGGTGGGTGTGTGTGGGTGTGTGGGTGTGTGTGGGTGTGTGTGTTTGTGTGTGTGTGGGTGTGTGGGGGGTGTGTGGGTGTGGGTGTGCGTGCGCACACTAGGCTACGCTACTCTTTTGAAGATTATAAAAAAAAAATTTCACAATCAATTCCTTATTATATGCACTAATATATACTATATAATATTAATTGCGTACACTTGTGTTTGTGTGTTTGTGTTTACTAGCTTGTCGTTCTTTGAAAAAGAGGGGGGGGGGGTTACGTTAACACTATTTGTTATTGTTGTTGTTTCACCGGTACTCTCCCGGCCCAGATCTCCGCACACTAGGCTACTTTACTTTTTGAAGATTATAGGATTATTTTTTCTCACTCAATTCCTTATTATTATATACTAATGTTTATTATAACAATAATTACGGGTGCACACGTGTGTTTGTATGTGCGTACTTGTTTACTAGCTTGTCCCTCAGAAAAACGGGGGGGGGTCACTAGGCTACACAACTCTTCTGGAGTTTACCTGGCGATATTTAGATAATTTACTAAACACTATCTATCTCCTGGTACTGAAATAGGGAGAGAGAGATGGTATAGCATACAACCAGCAGGGCGAGACACTTGAGACTTTAGACACTAACCAAAATTAACCACAAATAGGCAAGTGAACCCCTCATGGAAGGTTCCTTGATGTTGGTGAGGGGCTCTTGATTTAAGGAATTGGATCTGTGCTCCAGTTCCCCGAATTAAGCCTGAATGCCTTCCACATCCCCCCTCCCCTGGGCGCTGTATAATCCTACGGGTTTAGCGCTTCCCCCTTGATTATAATAATAATAATAATAGGCAAGTGATGTCGTCTGCACAACAATGGAGGTTCCTGCTGGTCGTCTATCAACTCCTTCAATTTTGTAACTCCTTCAGGAACTTCATCATGCATTCAAGTTTTTATTTTCTTTTTCTTTTAAGACTTGGTATTCCCTCTTTTTTCTTTAGTACAGTATTATGGTCATAACAAGTCTGATGATGTTAGCTACCTTCACAACACCAACAGCTGGGGATTGACTAATTTTTCTTACTTTCAGTATTTACTTAATCACTCTTTTATGACCTTATCACTACACTGCTGCTATAATCAACCAACATATGTATTTGTTAATATTTCAGATCACACCGTTAACCCAATTAACTGTTTGGATATTTTGTGTCAACACTGCGGCCAGTAGCCTCATCAGCTGACTGCTACCCTCCCTCACTCAAATTTCATTCAAATTTAAATTGTAAAATTCTTGATCCTATCACATTATTCGCACTCTTGAAAGCTATTACACTCTTGTAGGTATGTTCACTGATTCACTCACGTACGATGACCGCTAATAATATCTTAGGACAGCCACTAGAACGCTAAATCCTGGGAGCACTATTTAGCGATACTGCTTCACGTGTGTGTGTGTGTGTGTGTGTGTGTGTGTGTGTGTGTGTGTGTGTGTGTGTGTGTACTCGCCTAATTGTGGTTGCATGGGTCGATTCATAACTCCTGGCCCTGCTCTTCACTGGTCGCCAATAGGTGCACTCCCTGCTCCACGACCTTAATCACACCTCTTCTTAAAGCTGTGCATGGTACCTGCCTCAGCTACCTCACTTTTTTACAACTCTATGGATGAAGAAATACTTCCTAACATACTTGTGACTCATATGAGTCTTCAATTTCCAATTATGACCACTTATTGTTGTGTCCCATCTCTAGAACATCCTGTCTCTGTCCACCTTGTCGATTCCTCTCAGTATTTTATATGTTGTTATCGTGTCCTTTCTGTCCTCAAGTGTCATCAGGTCGAGTTCTCTTAACTTCTCCTCGTAGGACATGCCCCTAAGCTCCGGGTCTAGTCTCGTTGCAAATCTTTGCACTTACTTTAGTTTCCTGACGTGCTTGGCCAAGTGAGGGTTCCAAACTGGAGCTACATAATTCAATATGGGCCTGACGTACACGAGGTACAGGGTCTTGAACGATTCCTCATTAAGATGTCGGAATGCTATTTTTAGGTTCGCTAGTCGTCCATATGCTGCAGCAGTTAATTGGTTGTGCGCCTCAGGAGATGTGCTTCGTATTATACACACTCCAAAATCCTTTTCCTTCAGTGACGTTTGTAGTCTTTGACTTCCTAGACTGTACTCTGTCTTCGGTCTTCTTTGCCATTCCCTGATCTTTATGACTTTGCATTTGGTGGAATTGAACTCCAGGAGCCAGTTGCTACACCAGACCTTCAGCCTTCTCATTATATTTGTTGTCCTTAAATACAAACCTCTCTTCCGCTTCTTTGAATATTGTTGTCACATATTCCACCATCTCATTTACTGATTTCCCTGCCAGTTCTCTGTTCCACTGAACGTTGTGCAGGAAGTTCCTCATGCCTGTGTGGTCCCTTCTCTTGTGGTTGGCTTCATTCCTCCTGCCCTTCCTACTTCCCTCTCCACTTATTGTGTGTTCGAAGCTCAGAACCACATGATCACTAGCTCTGAAGGACCTTTCATATGTGATGTGTTCAATATCCACACTACTCAAGGTGAATATTAGGTCTAGTCATGCTGGCTCATCCTCACCTCTCTCTACCACCAACATGACCACCACTTGTACACGTATTCGTTAAATGCGCTAAATACGTTAAACTCTCTCTCAATTTCTATTCATCCCATAATATAAAAAAAAATTCCTTATGCTCATTCACTCTATTATTGCATGCATTTTCAATTCTTCCCACAGTGCTATAAAATAACTGTTGAATGAAAGTAAATTAGGCTGTGGTTCATATAATATAGGCAGGTAATCCACCTCATAATATTAGGCTTGTATCTCCACACCAAATATTAAATTTTAGACACTCGCTGATATTAACATTTTCTGTTAATTATTTTATGGGTAATAATTATGTGGGTAGAAAAAATTGTTTTTGGGTAATATGAATATTATTTAATGGGAATATCCTGACCTAATTGCTGCCGGTCCAGGACGGTAATTGGGTATCCCCCTGAAAGAGTATACCTAGTATCCCCCTGAAAGGGTATACCTAGTATCCCTCTGAAATGGTATACCTAGTATCCTGAAAGGATATGCCAAGTATCCTGACAGGGTTTACCTAGTACCCCCTGAAAGGATATACCTAGTACCCCCTGAAAGGGTATACCTAGTACCCCCTGAAAGGGTATACCTTCGGTGATTATCAGAATTCTATTTGTTACTCTTTCTTTTGCTCTCCTCAAAGTTTCCGTGCGATTACTTGAGAACGCATCTTCTTATCGGCTTCAAACTTTCATCGCTGGTGCATCATTCCCAGAGAAACCTTTTTGGAGTGTTATTGTCCTTTTGCAGTTGCCATTTTTTTTTAATTTTATAGATTAATATGTGTTGTTATTTCTCGCGACTTAATTGAGAATGCAACATCCGATCGGCATTCAACTCTCAAAGACGATGTATCTTAGATGTGTATTGTTAGTTGCTTACATCTGTGCCATTATGGTAATTTTATAATGGAAAGTTATGACATTTTTCTCTGTGAAGGTATTGAGAATGTATCTTCAGAACGGCTTCAAACTTGCACAAAAACGTTCATGACAGGCTTAGTTACTATAAGTGCAAGTTCGAAAATTTTGTAGCTTTAAAAATGTCAGTAATAGTTTCCATTCAATATCTAGAGAATGCCACTTCCGATCGATTTCAACTCTCAAGAGTTTTTGCTCAAAGCAAGGTTTGTGTTGATAGATTGTGTGAATCCCAGTTTGGAAAAATCGACTGAAACGTCTTCTTAAGTTTGTCTTCTGTCTGACTTTTGTTCTATATACCTGGAAAAAACTTTTTGGGTTAGTTTTAGAATCCCTAGCAACTTTAATTTCATAGTCCCTTTTAGCTTTTCTTATCCCCTTTTTAATGTCCCTCTTAATGTCAATATACTGATTCATAAGATGACCCTCGCCTCTTTTGATACGCCTATAAATTCCTTTCTTGTGCCCTAGTGGATGTTTCAGCCTATTATTCATCCATTTTGGGTCATTTAGATTTAGGAAGGACATAGGAAAGTATTGGTTTGGAAATAGGGTAGTTGATGAGTGAAACAGTCTACCTAGTTGGGTTATTGAGGCTAGGACTTTGGGTAGTTTCAAATCTAGGTTGGATAAGTACATGAGTGGGAGGGGTTGGATTTGAGTGGGACTTTCACATCAGAGCTTATTTCTTGGGTGGCATTGAAAATTGGGTTGGGCAAATGTTTTGTTAGTGGGATGAATTGTAAAGGACCTGCCTAGTATGGGCCAACAGGCCTCCTGCAGTGTTCCTCCTTTCTTATGTTCTTATGTATATATATCCCAAGTTATTGCACAAATTGGAATCTTGAGTTCTCAGGCAAAAACCTGGAGAATGCATAATCGGATAGGCTTCAAACTATCCCATGCTTTGTGCCTCAGAAGATTTGCATTAGCTTGGGACAGTATACCTCGCAATTTGCTAATTTTTTAAGTATTCCTCTTTATATTCACTTCAGACTTTGTAGGCACCAGATTACCAATATCTAATAATAATAATAATAATAATAATAATAATATCTTTATTTACTACAAGTACATGTACATGGTATACAGACCTAGCTGACATCAATGACATACTACTATGCACAGCATTTCCCGAAAATTAGGTCAGTTTTGCCCCAGGATGCGACCCACACCAGTCTACTAACACTCAGGTACCTAATTTACTGCTAGGTGAACATGGACAGCAGGTGTCTTAAGGAAACACGTTGTAATGTGTCTTAGCAGTTAAGGAGACATATATACCCTTCTGGAGCTTAACCGAGGTGAACACAATAACCAGATTTGCGTACCGCCTCCCCCTTGATGCTGGTGAGGGGCTCTTGATCTAGGGAATTGGATCTGTACTCCAGTTCCCTGAATTGAGCCTGAGTGCCTTTCATCCCCCCCTCCACAAGCGCTGTATAATCCCTATCGGTTTAGCGCACCACTACGATAATAATTTGTTCGGCCTACAATCTACATATAGTTTATTTTACGCAGTTTAAGATATAACATTTTTTATTTAAAACTTACAGCCACAAAAATAAACTTTTTTGCTCTACTTAGTAAGTTTCGTGAAGTTAGTGATGTCTTCTGCTGGTCCAGGGAGAGTTGTTGTAGTGATGTCTTCTGCTGGTCCAGGGAGAGTTGTTGAGTCGACTAGGTTAGTGTATTGTGGCCACCTCTGGTCCAGGGAGAGTTGTTGAGTCGACGAGGTTAGTGTATTGTGGCCACCTCTGGTCCAGGGAGAGTTGTTGAGTCGACGAGGTTAGTGTATTGTGGCCACCTCTGGTCCAGGGAGAGTTGTTGAGTCGACGAGGTTAGTGTATTGTGGCCACCTCTGGTCCAGGGAGAGTTGATGAGTCGACGAGGTTAGTGTATTGTGGCCACCTCTGGTCCAGGGAGAGTTGTTGAGTCGACGAGGTTAGTGTATTGTGGCCACCTCTGGTCCAGGGAGAGTTGTTGAGTCGACGAGGTTAGTGTATTGTGGCCACCTCTGGTCCAGGGAGAGTTGTTGAGTCGAGGTTAGTGTATTGTGGCCACCTCTGGTCCAGGGAGAGTTGTTGAGTCGACGAGGTTAGTGTATTGTTGCCACCTCTGGTCCAGGGAGAGTTGTTGAGCCGACGAGGTTAGTGTATTGTGGCCACCTCTGGTCCAGGGAGAGTTGTTGAGTCGACGAGGTTAGTGTATTGTGGCCACCTCTGGTCCAGGGAGAGTTGTTGAGTCGACGAGGTTAGTGTATTGTTGCCACCTCTGGTCCAGGGAGAGTTGTTGAGCCGACGAGGTTAGTGTATTGTGGCCACCTCTGGTCCAGGGAGAGTTGTTGAGCCGACGAGGTTAGAGTATTGTGGCCACCTCTGGTCCAGGGAGACTTGTTGAGTCGACGAGGTTAGTGTATTGTGGCCACATCTGGTCCAGGGAGAGTTGTTGAGTCGACGAGGTTAGTGTATTGTGGCCACCTCTGGCCCAGTGAGAGTTGTTTAGTCGACGAGGTTAGTGTATTTTGGCCACCTCTGGTCCAGGGGGAGTTGATGAGTCGACGAGGTTAGTGCATTGTGGCCACCTCTGGTTCAGGGAGAGTTGTTGAGTCGACGAGGTTAGTGTATTGTGGCCACCTCTGGTCCAGGGAGAGTTGTTGAGTCGACGAGGTTAGTGTATTGTTGCCACCTCTGGTCCAGGGAGAGTTGTTGAGTCGAGGTTAGTGTATTGTGGCCACCTCTGGTCCAGGGAGAGTTGTTGAGCCGACGAGGTTAGTGTATTGTGGCCACCTCTGGTCCAGGGAGAGTTGTTGAGTCGACGAGGTTAGTGTATTGTGGCCACCTCTGGTCCAGGGAGAGTTGTTGAGCCGACGAGGTTAGTGTATTGTGGCCACCTCTGGTCCAGGGAGAGTTGTTGAGTCGACGAGGTTAGTGTATTGTGGCCACCTCTGGTCCAGGGAGAGTTGTTGAGTCGACGAGGTTAGTGTATTGTGGCCACCTCTGGTCCAGGGAGAGTTGTTGAGTCGACGAGGTTAGTGTATTGTGGCCACCTCTGGTCCAGGGAGAGTTGTTGAGCCGACGAGGTTAGTGCATTGTAGCCACCTCTGGTCCAGGGAGAGTTGTTGAGCCGACTAGGTTAGTGTATTGTGGCCACCTCTTGTCCAGGGAGAGTTGTTGAGTCGACGAGGTTAGTGTATTGTGGCCACCTCTGGTCCAGGGAGAGTTGTTGAGTCGACGAGGTTAGTGTATTGTGGCCACCTCTGGTCCAGGGAGAGTTGTTGAGCCGACGAGGTTAGTGCATTGTAGCCACCTCTGGTCCAGGGAGAGTTGTTGAGCCGACGAGGTTAGTGCATTGTGGTCACCTCTGGTCCAGGGAGAGTTGTTGAGTCGACGAGGTTAGTGCATTGTGGCCACCTCTGGTCCAGGGAGAGTTGTTGAGTCGACTAGGTTAGTGTATTGTGGCCACCTCTGGTCCAGGGAGAGTTGTTGAGCCGACGAAGTTAGTGCATTGTGGCCACCTCTGGTCCAGGGAGAGTTGTTGAGTCGACGAGGTTAGTGTATTGTGGCCACCTCTGGTCCAGGGAGAGTTGTTGAGCCGACGAGGTTAGTGTATTGTGGCCACCTCTGGTCCAGGGAGAGTTGTTGAGCCGACGAGGTTAGTGTATTGTGGCCACCTCTGGTCCAGGGAGAGTTGTTGAGCCGACGAGGTTAGTGCATTGTGGCCACCTCTGGTCCAGGGAGAGTTGTTGAGTCGACGAGGTTAGTGTATTGTGGCCACCTCTGGTCCAGGGAGAGTTGAGTCGACGAGGTTAGTGTATTGTGGCCACCTCTGGTCCAGGGAGAGTTGAGTCGACGAGGTTAGTGTATTGTGGCCACCTCTGGTCCAGGGAGAGTTGTTGAGTCGACGAGGTTAGTGTATTGTGGCCACCTCTGGTCCACTGAGAGTTGTTGAGTCGACGAGGTTAGTGTATTGTGGCCACCTCTGGTCCAGGGAGAGTTGTTGAGTCGACGAGGTTAGTGTATTGTGGCCACCTCTGGTCCAGGGAGAGTTGTTGAGTCGACGAGGTTAGTGTATTTTGGCCACCTCTGGTCCAGGGCGAGTTGTTGAGTCGACGAGGTTAGTGTATTGTGGCCACCTCTGCTCCAGGGAGAGTTGTTGAGTCGACGAGGTTAGTGTATTGTGGCCACCTCTGGTCCAGGGAGAGTTGTTGAGTCGACTAGGTTAGTGTATTGTGGCCACCTCTGGTCCAGGGAGAGTTGTTGAGTCGGCGAGGTTAGTGCATTGTGGCCACCTCTGCTCCAGGGAGAGTTGATGAGTCGACGAGGTTAGTGTATTGTTGCCACCTCTGGTCCAAGGAGAGTTGAGTCGACGAGGTTAGTGTATTGTGGCCACCTCTGGCCCAGTGAGAGTTGTTTAGTCGACGAGGTTAGTGTATTTTGGCCACCTCTGGTCCAAGGAGAGTTGATGAGTCGACGAGGTTAGTGCATTGTAGCCACCTCTGGTCCAGGGAGAGTTGTTGAGTCGACTAGGTTAGTGTATTGTGGCCACCTCTGGTCCAGGGAGAGTTTAGTCGACGAGGTTAGTGTATTTTGGCCACCTCTGGTCCAGGGAGAGTTGATGAGTCGACGAGGTTAGTGTATTGTGGCCACCTCTGGTCCAGGGAGAGTTGATGAGTCGACGAGGTTAGTGCATTGTGGCCACCTCTG
>NC_091335.1:24556253-24591253 GCF_038502225.1 Cherax quadricarinatus | reverse complement strand
CTGGAGTTCTGTTAAAAAAAATTTTAAAGAAAAGCCGTTTCAATAGTGGTTTAAAGTGACCTCTGACACAGACCTGACTCTGAGACTTTTCGAAGAGTCAGTTCAACATCCTCCAGTGTGTGAGGCTGATAAAGCCTTGAAAATAATGCTTAGGACATCGAACTTTTCGCAGTTCGAGCACCACCTACGAACCAATTAAGCTCAAATCAAACTTTTTCATCTCTCTTCCTTCATCCTTCCTCCTCCCTATCTGTTCCTCATCCCAATCCTACTCCTACTCCTCTTCCAGTTTCTCTTCCTCCTCTCTCCGCGGGAGAAGGAAGACTGTACAGAGATGATAATTTTTGTGAACCACAACAGCAGTTGAGAGACGAAGATGACGTGGTCAGTGACAGTTGAGAGACGAAGATGACGTGCTCAGTGTCACTTGAGAGACGAAGATGACGTGGTCAGTGACAGTTGAGAGACGAAGATGACGTGGTCAGTGACAGTTGAGAGACGAAGATGACGTGGTCAGTGACAGTTGAGAGACGAAGATGACGTGGTCAGTGTCAGTTGAGAGACGAAGATGACGTGGTCAGTGTCAGTTGAGAGACGAAGATGACGTGGTCAGTGACAGTTGAGAGACGAAGATGACGTGGTCAGTGACAGTTGAGAGACGAAGATGACGTGGTCAGGTCACAGTTGAGAGACGAAGATGACGTGGTCAATGGCAGTTGAGAGACGAAGATGACGTGGTCAGTGTCAGTTGAGAGACGAAGATGACGTGGTCAGTGCCAGTTGAGAGACGAAGATGACGTGGTCAGTAAGGCAGCCTTGAATAAGTAACGTATTCAGACATTTCGCTCTACGTAGAGCTCCTTGAACAAGTAACGTTTTAAGACATTTCGCTCTACGTAGAGCTTTTTCAAGCCGCCATGATGACTTAGAAAAGCTCTGCTCGGAAATCTACAATGTTCAAATCAAGACTTACTCTGTATGCTTGGCTTTATCCACATAAATCAGTCAATTTGACTCATTTACCACATAAATCAGTCAATTTGACTCATTTACCACATAAATCAGTCAATTTGACTCATTTACCACATAAATCAGTCAATTTGACTCATTTACCACATAAATCAGTCAATTTGACAAGCCACATAAATCAATTTAACTAACCACATAAAAATTAGTCAATGTGACTTTAAACTTATCTTCAATTTTTTTATATTGTGAGGTATTTCAACGACTATGTTGTGTGAAATTTTTATCCAATTGTTGTGCTGCTTCCTTTGTGAAGTCTGGCATTGTTCAGTGCTTTTAAAGCCTCTGGGATCTCAACTGAGCTCCCGTTCTACTGCTATACTGTATTTCTATATATGTATATACATATAAAAATTCAGAGAATCGCTTTCCAGTGTAGAGTGCGTGGGCATTATATATATTTTTTTGTTTTTCGGTCTGTATCGTGTGTGAATTTCGAATGTGTAAATTGTAGGGGAGTTATAAGTCAAGAAATTATTATTATTATTATTATTATTATTATTATTATTAATATTATTATTATTTTATTATTATTATTATTATTATTATTATTATTATTATTATTATTTGTCATTTTATTTTATTTTTTATCCTGTCTTCGCTAGGTAGCGTTAATTTCGTTAAGGAATGTGAAATTATCTGATTTGATCCAAGGAAAAGCAGCTCCAATTCGTTGGAGTAAGCCCAGAGGACTGGAAAAACAATAATAATTCTATTGGGTTGAATTCTTGAGTGAGACTTGTACATTAGTTGTTCAGCATCTGTAAAACTACTCTTACGCAGGACTTTGTAGAAAATATGTGTATAGAAAAGCTCCATTAATAATGTCATTGGACAGGATTTGTTCTGAAACCGGACGTATTAGTGTTGGTCAGTCAGAAGACAGGACAGGAGAGGAGAGTGTTAGTTACCATTTTGTCCTAGGCACATGTCGATTAGACACTAGGCTTGTTGTATTTGCGAGTGTGTGTGTGTGTGTGTGTGTGTGTGTGTGTGTGTGTGTGTGTGTGTGTGTGTGTGTGTGTGTGTGTGTGTTTGTGTGTATGTACTCGCCTATTTGTACTCACCTATTTGTGGTTGCAGGGGTCGAGTCACAGCTCCTGACCCCGCCTCTTCGCTGATTGCTACTAGGTCCTCTCTCTCCCTGCCCCATGAGCTCTATCATACCTCGCCTTAAAACTATGTATGGTTCCTGCCTCCACCACATCACTTTCTAGGCTATTCCATGGCCTGACTACTCTATGACTGAAGAAATACTTCCTAACATCCCTTTGATTCATCTGAGTCTTCAACTTCCAATTGTGACCTCTTGTGTCTGTGTCCCATCTCTGGAACATCCCGTCTTTGTCCACCTCGTCTATTCCGCGCAGTATTTTATATGTCGTTATCATGTCTCCCCTGACCCTCCTGGCCTCCAGTGTCGTCAGGCCGATTTCCCTCAACCTTTCTTCATAGGACAATCCCCGTAGCTCTGGGACTAGTCTTGTTGCAAACCTTTGCACTTGTTCTAATTTCTTGACGTGCTTGACTAGGTGTGGATTCCAAACTGGTGCTGCATACTCCAGTATGGGCCTGACGTAGATGGTGTACAGAGTCTTAAACGAATCCTTACTGAGGTATCGGAACGCTATCCGTAGGTTTGCCAGGCGCCCGTATGCTGCAGCAGTTATCTGATTGATGTGCGCCTCAGGAGATATGCTCGGTGTTATACTCACCCCCAGATCTTTTTCCTTGAGTGAGGTTTGCAGTCTTTGGCCATCTAAACTATATTGTGTCTGCGGTCTTCTGTGTGTGTGTGTGTGTGTTACCATTTTGTCCTAGGCACATGTCGATGTGTGTGTGTGTGTGTGTGTGTGTGTGTGTGTGTGTGTGTGTGTGTGTGTGTGTTACCATTTTGTCCTAGGCACATGTCGATGTGTGTGTGTGTGTGTGTGTGTGTGTGTGTGTGTGTGTGTGTGTGTGTGTGTTACCATTTTGTCCTAGGCACATGTCGATGTGTGTGTGTGTGTGTGTGTGTGTGTTACCATTTTGTCCTAGGCACATGTCGATGTGTGTGTGTGTGTGTGTGTGTGTGTGTTACCATTTTGTCCTAGGCACATGTCGATGTGTGTGTGTGTGTGTGTGTGTGTGTGTGTGTGTGTGTGTGTGTGTGTGTGTGTGTGTGTGTGTGTGCGCGCGTGTGCGCGCGTGTAGTCAGTACCGGGGTAGAACCAGAGGTGCAGCGAGTTGTCATAAGACGTCATGGTGTTTGGTTAAATATGTGGTTGGTATTTTGGATATGTTTAGGCCACAGGTTATTTTATTGTTCTTGTACACTCACAAGTTTACCTGTAAGGCCCTAGTATGTAGAGGGGGTGTTTTAAAGAGTACAGATAATAGTTTTGTGCCTGCGGGCTAAGAAGCTAGCAGAAGAGCGGGGAGTGTCATGGAGCCCAACTGTTTACAAATATTTTAGGTAAACAGTACAACTGTAATAGCGTGTTTAGGTAATATTTTACAGGTAGCCTAGAGTACCTGGTACAGGTATACTGGTGTGTTTTATGTAACATGTAGAGGGTAGGGTATGTTGTATATATAAGTTTACTATTAACATAGTTATGTTTTTGTAAAAGTGAATTTAAATGCCCCTGATTTATTTATTTATTTATTTTATGTCTTTGCAAACAGTACACTGAGATTTGATATTTACAATAGTGGGTTGCAATACAAAGAGAGCCTCTATTATGGCTAGGTATTATGGACCAACTTAACATTATTGACTTACAGACTACTTAACACTAAGGATTTTATCATAGTTGTACAGTAAATTATTAATTATAAGTGAATTAAATTTGTATAAGACAAAGGATATATTCATATAGTCTAAAATGCTTTTTGTGAAAACAATGATTCAATTATATTCCTGTTAACAATGGATAAAAGGTTCAAAGTGATTGTTGAAGTTATAATGAGGGAGTACATAGGTGAGTGTGTACTGAGTATTTAGCGTTTAGTCTAGAGTGATTAAGTGGCTTTTGAGAAGAGTCTTGAACTGATTTTCAGACCGGGTTACTTTAATATCTTCTGGTAATGAATTCCATATTTTGGGGCCCTTTATGTGCATAGAGGTTTTACACAGTGTGATATGGACACATCAAAAAGAGATCTGTGTCTTGTGTTGTGGTCATGTGTCCTGTTTAGGTTGGTGAGGAGAAGTTTGAGTGGAGGGTTTATATTTGTGTGTATTGTTCTGTGTATGTAGTAGGCACATGAATAAGTATGGATGTTCTTAATGGTGAGCAGATTCAGACTTTTGAAAATTGATGGAGTGTGCTGGCGGGAGTGGGAATTTATCATTCTTACTGCTGCCTTTTGTTGGGTTATGAGGGGTTTTAGGTGATTGGATGTTGTTGATCCCCATGCACAAATTCCATATGTAAGATAAGGGTGTATGAGTGTATGGTACAGTGCCAGGAGAGCTGATTGTGGAACGTAGTACCTTATCTTTGATAGTATGCCTACAGTCTTGGAGATTTTCTTGGTAATTTGTTGTATGTGTGTCCGGAACTTAAGGCTACTGTCAAGGTGGATACCCAGGAATTTTCCCTCTGTGAGTCTTGTGACTGATGATCCATTTAGCGTTATGTTAATCGGATCATTTGCAGCTTTGTTTCCAAACTGAATGAAATAGGTTTTATCAGTATTCAGGATAAGTTTATTAGTCATCATCCAGGCAGATATTTTCTGCAATTCGGCATTGACTGTGTTTGCTAGTATGACTGTGTTTGGGTGGGAAAAAGGCATATGTAGTGTCATCTGCAAATAATATGGGTTTGAGTAGCTGTGATACATTGGGTAGATCATTGATGTAATTGAGAAAGAGGAGTGGTCCAAGAACACTTCCTTGTGGAACTCCTACTGTGATTGGCTGGGTGGAAGAGTTTCCATCATTTGCATACACATATTGTGTTCTGTTACTAAAGTATGATTTTAGGTAGTTGAGGGAGTGGCCTCTGATACCATAGTGTGTTAATTTGGAGTACAGCAGTTCATGGTCGTCTGTATCGAAAGCTTTACGTAAATCAATGAAAATGCCCAGCGGGACTTCTTTTCACGTGCGGTATATATTAGTTCTAGCATGTGTATGATAGCATCATTCGTGCTTTTATTATTCCTGAATCCAAACTGACAAGGGTTTAATATGTTGTGCGAGACGAGGTAGGAATAGATCCGTCTATGCATTAATTTTTCAAAGATTTTAGAGAGCAGTGGCAAGTTAGATATTGGTCTATGGTTATTCAAGTCAGCTTGGTCACCTCCTTTATGGATCGGAGTGACCCTCGCTATTTTGAGGATTGTTGGGAAGGTAGATGATTCAGTGGATTTGTTAAAGAGCGTTGCAATAATTGGTGACAATACTTGAGAAGCTTTTTTGTACATAAAAGCAGGCAAGTTGTTTATGTCTCCTGCCTTGTTTTTAAGGGTGTTTATGATGAGTGTAACTTCTATGGGGTTGGTTGGAGCTAGGAATAGCGTATTTGGGTAGGTACCTGTGAGGTAGTCTGATGGACAGGTGTTTACGCTTGGTATTTTGTTCGCTAGATTTTTACCTATGGTAGAGAAGAAAACATTGAGTGTGTTTGCTGTTTCAGTAAGTGTGAGTGGGAGTTCATCTGATTTCGTTATTTTGCTTTGTTTTTGGATAACTTTTTATTTCCAAGAATTTCAGATAGAGTTTTCCAGTTTTTTTTTTTCATATCACCTTTGGTAACTAATGTAAGTATTGATTATCTACGTTTTGTGAAGGAACAAGCTTGGTCTTAAGTTGATGTGTTTTGTTAAATATATTAAATGCCCCAGGGCAAGGTTTTTACCCATACGCACCAAGAAATATTTACGTAACGCAATAAATGTGTTACACCTACCTAGAGGGCGTCAGAGAAGGAGAGGATGTGAGGGAGGGAGAAAGAGGTTGTGATGGTAGGTTTGGGAAGGAGGGAGAGACGGTGTCATGTGAATAACACTCTATAACACAGAATATTCTGTTTCACTGTTGTTTTGCCGGAGCCAGAGAGAGACGGGTGTTGCAGCAGTGCCAATCACTAAGTGCCTGACCTCTGTCCACTCCTGGCACCAGAGTCATCAAGGCAGGTCCCACAACACTACGTGGTGTCTGAATGAACACTGTGCTGTTTGCTGGAGAGGATTCCATCACTGTCTGGTAGTAGTTGATCCATCAGTCTGGTGGTGGATGGTGGTAGTTGATCCATCAGTGTCTGGTGGTGGATGGTGGTAGTTCATCCATCAGTGTCTCGTGGTGGATGGTGGTAGTTGATCCATCAGTGTCTGGTGGTGGATGGTGGTAATTGATACATCAGTGTCTCGTGGTGGATGGTGGTAGTTGATCCATCAGTGTCCGGTGGTGGATGGTGGTAGTTGATCCATCAGTGTCTGGTGGTGGATGGTGGTAGTTGATCCATCATTGTGTCTCGTGGTGGATGGTGGTAGTTGATCCATCAGTGTCCGGTGGTGGATGGTGGTAGTTGATCCATCAGTGTCCGGTGGTATTTGGTCCATCAGTGTCTGGTGGTGGATGGTGGTAGCTGATCCATCAGTGTCTGGTGGTGGATTGTGGTACTTGATCCATCAGTGTCTGGTGGTGGATTGTGGTACTTGATCCATCAGTGTCTGGTGGTGGATGGTGGTAGTTGATCCATCAGTGTCTGGTGGTAGTTGATCCATCAGTGTCTGGTGGTGGATGGTGCTAGTCGATCCATCAGTGTCTGGTGGTGGATGGTGCTAGTTGATCCATCAGTGTCTGGTGGTGGATGGTAGTAGTTGATCCATCAGTGTCTGGTGGTGGATGATGGTAGTTGATCCATCAGTGTCTGGTAGTAGTTGATCCATCAGTGTCTGGTGGTGGATGGTGGTAGTTGATCCATCAGTATCTGGTGGTAGGTGATCCATCAGTGTCTGGTGGTGGATGGTGGTAGTTGATCCATCAGTGTCTGGTGGTGGATGGTGGTAATTGATCCATCAGTGTCTGGTGGTGGATGGTGGTAGTTGATCCATCAGTGTCTGGTGGTGGATGGTGGTACTTGATCCATCAGTGTCTGGTGGTGGATGGTGGTAGTTGATCCATCAGTGTCCGGTGGTGGATGATGGTAGTTGATCCATCAGTGTCTGGTGGTGGATGGTGGTAGTTGATCCATCAGTGTCTGGTGGTGGATGGTGGTAGATGGTCCATCAGTGTCTGGTGGTGGATGGTGGTAGTTGGTCCATCAGTGTCTGGTGGTGGATGGTGGTAGTTGATCCATCAGTGTCTGGTGGTGGATGGTGGTAGTTGATCCATCAGTGTCTGGTGGTGGATGGTGGTAGTTGATCCATCAGTGTCTGGTGGTGGATGGTGGTAGTTGGTCCATCAGTGTCTGGCGGTGGATAGTGGTAATTGATCCATCAGTGTCTGGTGGTGGATGGTGGTAGTTGATCCATCAATGTCTGGTGGTGGATGGTGGTAGTTGGCCCATCAGTGTCTGATGGTGGTAGTTGATCCATCAGTGTCTGGTGGTGGATGATGGTAGTTGGTCCATCAGTGTCTGGTGGTGGATGGTGGTAGTTGGTCCATCAGTGTCTGGTGGTGGATGGTGGTAGTTGGTCCATCAGTGTCTGATGGTGGTAGTTGATCCATCAGTGTCTGGTGGTGGATGGTGCTAGTTGATCCATCAGTGTCTGGTGGTGGATGGTGGTAGTTGGTCCATCAGTGTCTGGTGGTAGTTGATCCATCAGTGTCTGGTGGTGGATGGTGCTAGTTGATCCATCAGTGTCTGGTGGTGGATGGTGGTAGTTGATCCATCAGTGTCTGGTGGTGGATGGTGGTAGTTGATCCATCAGTGTCTGGTGGTGGATGGTGGTAGTTGATCCATCAGTGTCTGGTGGTGGATGGTGGTAGTTGGTCCATCAGTGTCTGGTGGTGGATGGTGGTAGTTGATCCATCAGTGTCTGGTGGTGGATGGTGGTAGTTGAGTCAGAGTTTACTCAGCACTGATCTCAGCTCAGAACAAGATTACAAGTGAAGCTGTAAGGAACCGAAGCCTTTTCATTTTTTTTTATCCTTCACCACCTCTCCTCACACCCCAATACGTCTCCTCACACTGCAGTAACGTCTCCTCACACCGCAATACGTCTCCTCACACTTCAGTAACGTCTCCTCACACCCCAATACGTCTCGCACTTCAGTAACGTCTCCTCACACCCCAATACGTCTCGCACTTCAGTAACGTCTCCTCACACCCCAATACGTCTCGCACTTCAGTAACGTCTCCTCACACCCCAATACGTCTCGCACTTCAGTAACGTCTCCTCACACTCCAGTAACGTCTCCTCACACTCCAGTAACGTCTCCTCACACTCCAGTAACGTCTCACACTTCATTAACGCCTCCTCACTCTGCAGTAACGTCTCCTCACACTCCAGTAACGTCTCACACTAAAGTAACGTCTCCTCACACCACAATACGTCTCCTCACACTCCAGTAACGTCTCCTCACACCACAATACGTCTCCTCACACTCCAGTAACGTCTCCTCACACCCCAGCAACGTCTCACACTGCAGTAATGTCTCCTCACACTGTAGTAACGCCTCCTCACACTAACGTCACACTCCCCACGCTCCAATTGCAACACTGTCACGCTCTTTCCTCCCCGCCCTCGCAATATCATCCTCAGCACAGAATGATAGTCGTTGAGACATTCTAGGTTCACTTAGCCTAGTATTGCATATGTGGTGGCTAATTAGATTTAAAAAACGGGACTCACAGGTAGGCCTCATTCCAGCCTAGTTGACCACACTCGCCCTTCAACTTTGACGTTACAAGACTCAATTAAGGCCTATTTTTTGTGCCAGAAAAAGGTCTGAAACTTGGTAATGTTAATGAAATCAAGTTTTATTTGTAGCTATGTCTTGTATAGCTCCTTGTGTGATGAATGGTTTTGAAAACCGACAAGTTGAAGAATCGAGACACTTATGAACATATGGGAATCTTTATTGAAGAAACGTTTCGCCACACAGTGGCTTCATCAGTCTTATATAAAGCAGGAAGATGTAACTAGAGGAGGAGTTTGAGGTAATCAGTTCCTCAGCCTGGAGTCGATGTGTTCAGTCCATCAATCCATCACGTCTACGGCCCTGTGCTGTACTTTCTACAAGATTGATGGACTGAACACATCGACTCCAGGCTGAGGGACTGATTACCTCAAACTCCTCCTGCTTTGTATAAGACTGATGAAGCCACTGTGTGGCGAAACGTTTATTCAGTAAATATTCCCATATATTGCGTAAGTGTCTCAATTCTTTCGGTTTAATTTATCGTAAAATGAAACTGTTAAAAAGGTCGGGGAAAAAGGCCTTCCCAAACGCTGTTCAGTTTCTGTGTTTACTTTCCCCAAAGACATTTAAGAGGAGCTCCAGGAGGGACCCAACTGTATATTCCTCTTGTTTTTTCTAATGAAACGTTATACCATCATCAGTTACCGAAATATTTCTCCAAAATTCCGGAGAAATTAACTACTGTTTTCCTTCGTGTTCGAGATAAAAGATCTTTTTATATATTTCCGAATCGAAGAATCTCTGGTAATTTCTCTCTCTCAAAAAAAAAAACAAATCGCAATCAGAGAATGGTGAATTGTTCCGTCCAGTGTATTGTGATTTTTGTTTGGCAGAGTTGAACATCGTGTTTAGGATCAGCCAGTGGAATATTTTGTTTGTTATTCGATATTTGGGTTTATAACGTTAAGAGGAATTTTAGTCTGGATTATACCATCTTAAGTGGAACAAAATATGTGGTGGTGAATTGTTTTGGCTGGAGGATTATCTGTAAGTGTGAGAGTGCAGGTGAGGGTGTGAGAGTGCAGGTGAGGGTGTGAGAGTGCAGGTGAGGGTGTGAGAGTGCAGGTGAGGGTGTGAGAGTGAGGGTGAGAGAGTGCAGGTGAGGGTGTGAGAGTGCAGGTGAGGGTGTGAGAGTGCAGGTGAGGGTGTGAGAGTGCAGGTGAGGGGTGTGAGAGTGCAGGTGAGGGTGTGAGAGTGCAGGTGAGGGTGTGAGAGTGCAGGTGAGGGTGAGAGAGTGCAGGTGAGGGTGTGAGAGTGCAGGTGAGGGTGTGAGAGTGCAGGTGAGGGTGTGAGAGTGCAGGTGAGGGTGTGAGAGTGCAGGTGAGGGGTGTGAGAGTGCAGGTGAGGGGTGTGAGAGTGCAGGTGAGGGGTGTGAGAGTGCAGGTGAGGGTGTGAGAGTGCAGGTGAGGGGTGTGAGAGTGCAGGTGAGGGTGAGAGAGTGCAGGTGAGAGTGCAGGTGATGGGTGTGATAGTGCAGGTGAGGGGTGTGAGAGTGCAGGTGAGGGTGAGAGAGTGCAGGTCAGGGTGAGAAAGTGAAGGTGAGGGTTGTGAGATTGCAGGTGAGGGTGTGAGAGTGCAGGTGAGGGTGAGAGAGTGAGGGTGAGGGTGTGAGAGTGCAGGTGAGGGGTGTGAGAGTGCAGGTGAGGGTGAGAGAGTGCAGGTGAGGGTGAGACAGTGAGGGTGAGGGTGAGAGAGTGCAGGTGAGGGGTGTGAGAGTGCAGGTGAGGGGTGTGAGAGTGCAGGTGAGGGGTGTGAGAGTGCAGGTGAGGGGTGTGAGAGTGCAGGTGAGGGTGTGAGAGTGCAGGTGAGGGTGTGAGAGTGCGCGTGAGGGTATGAGAGTGCAGGTGAGGGTGAGAGAGTGAGGGTGAGGGGTGTGAGAGTGCAGATGAGGATGTGAGAGTGCAGGTGAGGGTGAGAGAGTGAGGGTGAGGGGTGTGAGAGTGCAGGTGAGGGGTGTGAGAGTGCAGTTGAGGGGTGTGAGAGTGCAGGTGAGGGGTGAGAGAGTGAAGGTGAGGGTGTGAGAGTGCAGGTGAGGGTGTGAGAGTGCAGGTGAGGGTGAGAGAGTGCAGGTGAGGGTGTGAGAGTGCAGGTGAGGGGTGAGAGAGTGCAGGTGAGGGTGAGAGAGTGCAGGTGAGGGTGAGAGAGTGCAGGTGAGGGTGTGAGAGTGCAGGTGAGGGGTGTAAGAGTGCAGGCGAGGGGTGAGAGTGCAGATATTGTATGAGCTCTCACTCCACAATACTCTTGTATACAACAGAATTGTGTATAAGCTATTTCTCCACAATATCCGCCTCGACGATTGTGTCACTGTGATCGCGTGATTGTAAGATGAAACACCTTTCAGCCGTGTGTGTGTGTGTGTGTGTGTGTGTGTGTGTGTGTGTGTGTGTCTGGTAGGTTGTAGATCGCTCCCCCCCCCCTCCCTCCTACCCGGAGTATCCCCATAGGATAAATATTACGTCCTCTGTCCATATTTTGAGAGACAGACAGACAGACAGACAAACACTGACTAAGACTACATGTTTATTTTGCCGTCAAGCTCATTAGCGAAATTTAAAATGCAATTTCTTGACTATTAGTGAGGGAGTCGAGCATCGGGTGAGGTTCTTGGGGTGTGGGAGTGAGGAGAAAGTGACAGTGTTGGGGAAGGAGGGGGTGACATTGTTGAGGGTGTGGGTGAACATGTGTATTGCAGATGTGTGGGGGTGAAGGAAGGAAGGAATAAAAGGAAGAGGCTTCAGTCCCTGACAGCTTCAATTGTTATCTTGTTACCCGAGTAACAAGAGTCAGTGCTGAGTCAGCATTGACTCAACTACACCATCCACCACCAGACACTGATGGATCAACTACCACCATCCACTATCAGACACTGATGGAACAACTACCACACCCACCACCAGACGCTGATGGATCAACTACCACCATCCGCAACCAGACACTGATGGATCAACTACCACCATCCGCAACCAGACACTGATGGATCAACTACCACATCCACCACCAGACACTGATGGATCAACTACCACCATCCGCAACCAGACACTGATGGATCAACTACCACCATCCGCAACCAGACACTGATGGATCAACTACCACCATCCGCAACCAGACACTGATGGATCAACTACCACCATCCACCACCAGGCACTGATGGATCAACTACCACCATCCACTGATGGATCAACTACCACCAGACAGGGATGGAATCCTCTCCAGCAAACAGCACAGTGTTCATTCAGACACCACGTAGTGTTGTGGGACCTGCCTTGATTACTCTGGTGCCAGGAGTGGACAGAGGTCAGGCACTTAGTGATTGGCACTGCTGCAACACCCGTCTCTCTCTGGCTCCGGCAAAACAACAACAGTGAAACAGAATATTCTGTGTTATAGAGTGTTATTCACATGACTCCGTCTCTCCCTCCTTCCCAAACCTATCATCATATCCTCTTTCTCCCTCCCTTACTCTCCCTACCTTACACTCCCTCCCATTGTCTCCTTCCCTCCCCTTCCATCTTCCTCTCTTCCTCTTTTTCCAAGTGTTGCACGTGTATTCTTTAAAGCACAATGCTAAATCCTCAACACACTACCTTCCCCGCGATGTGCTGGTCATCAACACTGAGCAACACATGGAATTCACTGTGTACAAGCACGCCACACACACCACTGTAAATAAAAAGAAAATCATAATTTCCAGCCATTATTTGTAAGTGCTGGAGATTTGCAGCCACAGCCTCCTGGAACAAGAGAAACACAAGGCAGTTCTTCAAGCTTAAACCTCCAGATTGGCTCATTCAATCCGGTCAAAGCCAACAAGAGACTTTAAAACGGTTTATTCAAAACAATGAAGGAACTTTGCATGACAAAATCAATCATGCCATTCCAAGGAGGATATTTTGAAGAAAAAAAAAACATGAAGGAGCTTTCACTTTGATATGTAAATAAACAATGATTTTTTCCAAGAGCCACAAAAACTGTTTCAAACAAGACACACGAAGCATTCTAAGTCCTGTTCAATAACTGCGATTTTGTGTACATAGGTGAGTCTGGCCGGGATTCCGAGACAATGTTAGGTGCGTTCAGGAAAATTGTGCGCTTTACCAACACACTGCAAATTCTACCCACACAATCAACTGAAAAGCTCCAAATTATCATCTATAACACTGAGGATTCCATCTAAATGAAATCCATCGAAGCGCCATTAACAGAAGCGAAACCAAACGTTAACATTTTGAAAGTAAATTTTAAACTGGATGTTATTACCAAATATACACTAAAAACATTACTGCACTAAGTTTAATTAGGTCCTCACGCAGCAACAGCCTAGTCACCTGCACAACCACAACTCCATAACTAAGGGTAGCCTTCGTTGAGAGGTTATCGGAGCTTCTCTGGTACTCTTACAACACTAACAACACACTTTCAGCCTTCCATGAGAGGTTATTAAAGAATAATTGATATTCTTACAATAAACCACACACACACACACACACACACACACACACACACACACACACACACACACACACACACACACACACACACACACACACACACACACACACACCCTCACGTCCCTTCATAAGAGCAACTTTGCCTGAGATGTCATCGAAGCTCCCTTGATCCCAGAAGCTCTGTCTCAGTAGTATCATTCGTCACTCATTAATATTGGCCTTGTGTATAGTAGTAAAATTTTCCCATGGCTTTCAGATACTGAAATCTCTGCGGAAATGACTGATCTATCCAGGTGAGAGATGAGTCTTTTAGCTCTATTTTCTATTCTGTCAAGATGTATTAGAAGAGACGGAGGGGGGGGGGAGAGAGAAGTAGGCAAGCCAAGAAAGTGGTGCATACTCTAGGTGTGAGTGCACTTATGCCTCGTACACAGTTTTATAGCCTGTACCTTCGAGACGGTGCATGCTATGTCCTAATGTTGTTAGCTTCTTGGCTGCCTTGCTTGTAAGATTTACCACGTGATTCTGCATAGACATGATGAAAGCAAATTTCACCCCTAGGATATCTACCTCATCCCCGGGTTCCAACACTCTCCCATTCGTTCTTACCACTGCTCCAATATTATCTTTTGTTTTCTCAGAAACAAATGTAACATGTCATCATTTTCCCCAGGCTGATGCAGCTGTAAGCTGATGATAAATGTAACTGAGAGCAGCTAACATTTCCTCTCTTGGATAATTAAATGTCAGAGTATAGTCATCTGTATGGGCATGGGATTCTGTGATGAGTTGAAGGTCATTGAAGTAGACATTCCATAACAATGGCCCAAACACACTTCCCTGTCGATCACTTATACCAATAGTGTGTCTTGTTGACTCCGTCCCGTTAAGAATTAATCTTACAGATCTACCTTGAGAGTAATCCCTAAGTAGGCATAGTGAAGAGCCAGCGACTCCTACTACTTGTAGTTTTGCCAAGAGTCCGTGGCGCCATACTAGGTCCAGAGCACCAGCAATGTCCAGTGCTACTACACAGCTAATCTTGGATTCATCCATTTAGCGGTTCCGCATAGTGGAGACGTATAACAGCAGCAGCAGAGTGACATTTTCTGAAGCCATAATGACGGTCACAAAGAAGCGAGTGGCAGCTAAAAATGAAGTAATTTGCCTTGAGACTATTTTTGCCTTATTGCCACCTTTAACAGCTTTTGCAGTTGTTGCGACTGACAAAGAAGGTTCTCTAGCTGGATCAGGAACTTGCATCTTAGCAGCAAAGTGTTCAGAAACGTGCAAGCTTTTTCTTAGTAGCGACAGTCCCGTCCTGTCGAATTAGAAGTGGAATAATTTCCTTTGGTGAATATACCTGTCAGTCCTTGGTCAAGGATCACCAGGTTTTGGAGCCCATTCTGATACTAGCTTCATATTTTTGTTAGTCTCCCATCTAGAGATGACCCAATTTTGGACTTCTTTAATTTGCTAACAGGCTTGCTTGTGAAGGTTCTTGTAATAGTGAGATGCCTCCTATACCTTTTCCAAGCCTTGTACTTAGCAGCAGTAGCAGCCTCTCGACAGCAAAAGCCGAACTAAGGCCTCATTACATACTGCGGGTTGGAGATTAAGGGTATGTTTAGCGACGGTGTTCACTTGGTAGTCAACATCCCCATTCCAGTCAGAGGTGGCGAGCTCCGTGCAGAAGGCTGGCCAGTATCCTCTCTCCCACAGCCAGGTTGCGTGTGTAGATTCTTCACCTCGTTCTGTTGGAATCGCCAGTGCTGCAAAGACAGCCGTCCGGTTAGGTGATCCAACATAGCCAAGACGTTAGCAAGTGACTATGCCTTCAGATCACTCACTACCGGGTCAAGGGAGGAGCCAGAGATAGGAGTAGGGAAAGTAAATTTTTTATGTCCAACTCATGAAGAAGTTCGTCAAAATCCCTCTGTACAAGATGATGGTCGAGGTCACGAACAATTGTTCAAGCAGAAACGTGTTCACATTTTCCCTCTGGAAATTGATAGGGTCTGCTTGCTGTTATGTCTGCACGTTGCACATGCTGGTACGGAGGTACTAGGGTTCATGCATAGCTTGAAGAACATCACACATCATTTCCAGATGATTAGGAATACCGACATTAATGTGCTGGGCGAGTAAATTTAAGAAAAAAAAAAGTATATGGGAACACCGCCTCCCTGACCTTGCCTGTCTCTTCTCATCCATGAGGTGTAGCCAGCAATTCTATGAACTTTTCTGCAGTCCTGTCAAAAATGTCACAACGGCAATCGTGTCAGGACATTGAGTGTTCAAGAAACAATGCGTGAGCTCTCTAACAGGATGCTGATAGACTGGCTCCTGTCAGCTTGACTATGTAGGTTGATTCTCTCTGTCTCTCTCCCTCATTAATTAACCTTTACTTTTATATGTTACCATAATTTCTATGTTAATAATGTGTAATTAACGTTAACATTACTTTATTACGAAGGAGAAGAGAAAGTTAATTGGTGGGACTGAATGGTAGGAGGGAGGAATGATGGAGTGTGGAAGGTAGGGAAGGAGGGAGGGAGCAAGGAAGGTTGCAAGGAAGGGCACAAAGGAAGACTGAAAAAAGTCAAAAGGAATCAAGGAAGAAGAAAAAAGTAAGAAAAGATAGACCGAAGGAAAGGAAGGTAGAAAGAGGTGGAAAGAGAGGAAGGAAGGAAGGAAGGGGAGATCGTTGGTTGAGATCTTGCACGGGTCCAAGTTTGTGTATAACTTGATGGAAATATTTCGTTGAAATTTGCGTTTAGGAGCGGAACGAGAAGTGGAGTGCTGGAGGTGTTGGTGAGGGTGTTGGTGAGGGTGTTGGTGAGGGTGTTGGTGAGGGTGTTGGAGAAGGTGATGGGATGGGTGTTGGTGAGGGTGTTGGAGAAGGTGATGGGATGAGTGTTGGAGAGGGTGTTGGTGAGGATGTTGGAGGTGATGGGATGGGAGTTGGGAAGGGTGTTGGAGAGGGTGATGGGATGGGCGTTGGAAAGGGCGTTGGAAGGGTGTTAGGCAATGAGAAGAGAAGCTGGAGAATGAGGAAAAAAGGAGGAAAGGAAGAAAAGAGGAAATTTAAATGGTCATTAAATAGAGAAGAGGTTACTGAGAGAGAGAGAGAGAGAGAGGTTGATGAGAGAGAGGGAGAGGTTGATGAGAGAGAGAGGTTGATGAGAAAGAGAGAGGAGGTTGATGGGAGAGAGAGAGAGAGAGGTTGATGGGAGAGAGAGAGAGGGGAGGTTACTGGGAGAGTAGCAGTAATATATGCAGGGGAAGTTTTAAGGAGCTGTAGAGTCTTCAAGTTTGCTGGTAACGTCTTAAAGCTGCCACCTGCAACACATCCTCAGGTGGTCCTGACCTTTCCAAATGGTCCATGTATATATATATATATATATATATATATATATATATATATATATATATATATATATATATATATATATATGTATATATATATATGTGTGTGCAATGTCTTTTGTCGTGGTCAAAAGTGACCTGCCATTGCCTCTCATCTGAGGATAATTACCAGGTCATTTGCTTCAATAATCTATTGTATTTTCTCTTATTACCATTTCGTAATTTTATATAATATAATTAATATTAATTTGTGACATCTAGTAAGCTGGGAGAAGTGTTTGCCACCGGCTGACACTATCCACATTACGCGTGTGAGTGTGGGGGGGGGCTTATTTGTTTACTAAATCCCTGGTCTGGTGGATATTAGTGGGATATTCGATTTAAAACCGTAAGATAGTTTGGCCAGAACAGTCACTGATGTGAAAGCAGAAGCCAGCATGTCTGTCATGACCTCTCCAGGATGAGGTTCTAGTCTCCTGGAATGCATGACCTCTCCTGGAGGTAGAGACTTCCTCCTCAGGTGAGTCTACTGTGATCGTTGAGGTTTCACGTCTTTTGTTTACTCTGGTAAAATCATTCGCGATTTTTTCGTCGTATTAACTAGCTGGAACATCCCAAAAAGTAAATGGAGTATTTTAAAGAGATGGCCGATTCGAAAGGTAGCTGGAATATCCAGAGTACATCTGGGATATTCAGAAGTGGTAGCTGTGATATCCAGATGAAAGCTTGGAGCAGCCAGACAGTAGCTGGAATATTCAAATTATCACGGAATATTCAGAAAGCGGCTGGATTATCTGGAGGGTAACAGAAGTATCCTGTAGGAAGCTCGAAGATCCACTGGATAGCTGAAATCTATTCAGGTATAACAACTTTAGGTCAGGTGAGTGTAGGATGACCTTTGGCTGCAACGTATAGGAGAGTCCAGCCTGAAAAGTGGCACTTCGAGTAATAGTAACTCCAGCTCTGCCGGAAGGAAACTTTTAAAGCTGTTGTAGATGAACTCTTAAAAAAGGGATACTTACCCTTTTTACGGTTACAGAGATCGAGTCCCATACCCCCATTATTTGGTTCCTATATCTCCATTATTTGATTCCCATACCTCCATTATTTGATTCCCATACCCCCAATATTTGATTCCCATACCCACATTATTTGGTTCCCGTATCACCGTTATTTGGCTGCTATACCCCTAGGGTAAGGATACCCATGGTTAAGAACCCCTAACTAAAGGAAATAATTGAGGGTATTCTCATTGCCCTAACGGCGTCTCCCAGCTCAGGCTGGCAGATGTCAACACCCTGTATGAACGACCTCTCATCATGCGTGATAGGATATGACAAGAAAACATAGCTTAAGTTCCCATTGTGTAATTATCATTTAGAATAGGGTAGTAGCACGCTGTTGATGCGTCCAGTTTTGATAAAATGGTTTCGACGTTTCCAGCTTACGTCTTCCAGCACGTAAGCTAATCATCCAGCGACTGGAATCACTGATGGTTTACACGGGATAACAAAAGGTGAGCCAGGCTGCGATTCGCACGTTGGATTGCGTGAAGCCAGCAGTAACAGCCTGTTTGACCAGGCCCTTACTCACCAGAAGGCCTGGTCTAGGACTGGGCCGCCGCGGGGACGTTGACCCCTCGGAACGACTTCCATGTAGATTCCAGGTAGACAGTGCTTAAGATATTGCTGATAGTGCTGCAGATGGTGGTAGTGATGACTGTTTTGATGGTGGTGATGCAGACAGTGATGCCTCAACACCTTTGAAGTATATAACAGACTGCAAATATTTATTTTTTAGTGACCTCTGTGTATTTTCATGCCCTCCCCTACCTGTTTCTACCCCCTTCTTCTTCCCCCCGTCTCGTCGTCATCTCCCCCCCCCCTCCCCGCACCCTCCTTCAGTCCCATCACCTCTTCTCCTGTGTCTCCTTTACCCACACCTTTCCATCCCAGGAAATTAAATGCACTTCGCATCACTATTGCTGGAACATAGCGGTAGAGACCTCAGGCTTTGTCCAGGTTGTGTTATGGAGAAATTATCGCCTTCCTCTTGAATCCTCTTCTGCGCCTCTTCCTCCTCGTTTTAGTAATTTTTCTACCTATTCATCCTCTTAGCTGTTATTGCAGCTGCTGTTCTGTTATTGCTGTTGGTTCTCCTCCCTGCTGGTTCTCCTCCCTACTGGTTCTCCTCCCTACTGGTTCTCCTTTCTACTGGTTCTCCTCCCTACTGGTTCTCCTTTCTACTGGTTCTCCTCCCTACTGGTTCTCCTTTCTACTGGTTCTCCTCCCTACTGGTTCTCCTCCCTACTGGTTCTCCTCCCTACTGGTTCTCCTCCCTACTGGTTCTCCTCCCTACTGGTTCTCCTCCCTACTGGTTCTCCTTCCTACTGGTTCTCCTCCCTACTGGTTCTCCTCCCTACTGGTTCTCCTTTCTACTGGTTCTCCTCCCTACTGGTTCTCCTCCCTACTGGTTCTCCTCCATGCTGGTTCTCCTCCCTGCTGGTTCTCCTCCCTGCTGGTTCTCCTCCCTACTGGTTATCCTCCCTACTGGTTCTCCTCCCTACTGGTTCTCCTCCCTGCTGGTTCTCCTCCCTACTGGTTCTCCCTACTGGTTCTCCTCCCTGCTGGTTCTCCTCCCTACTGGTTCTCCTCCCTACTGGTTCTCCTCCCTGCTGGTTCTCCCTACTGGTTCTCCTCCCTGCTGGTTCTCCTCCCTACTGGTTCTCCTCCCTGCTGGTTCTCCTCCCTACTGGTTCTCCTCCCTACTGGTTCTCCTCCCTGCTGGTTCTCCTCCCTGCTGGTTCTCCTCCCTACTGGTTCTCCTCCCTACTGGTTCTCCCTGCTGGTTCTCCTCCCTACTGGTTCTCCTCCCTACTGGTTCTCCCTACTGGTTCTCCTCCCTGCTGGTTCTCCTCCCTACTGGTTCTCCTCCCTGCTGGTTCTCCTCCCTGCTGGTTCTCCTCCCTACTGGTTCTCCTCCCTACTGGTTCTCCTCCCTACTGGTTCTCCTCCCTGCTGGTTCTCCTCCCTACTGGTTCTCCTCCCTGCTGGTTCTCCTCCCTACTGGTTCTCCTCCCTACTGGTTCTCCTCCCTGCTGGTTCTCCTCCCTGCTGGTTCTCCTCCCTGCTGGTTCTCCTCCCTACTGGTTCTCCTCCCTACTGGTTCTCCTCCCTACTGGTTCTCCTCCCTACTGGTTCTCCTCCCTGCTGGTTCTCCTCCCTACTGGTTCTCCTCCCTGCTGGTTCTCCTCCCTACTGGTTCTCCTCCCTACTGGTTCTCCTCCCTACTGGTTCTCCTCCCTGCTGGTTCTCCTCCCTGCTGGTTCTCCTCCCTGCTGGTTCTCCTCCCTACTGGTTCTCCTCCCTACTGGTTCTCCTCCCTACTGGTTCTCCTCCCTACTGGTTCTCCTCCCTGCTGGTTCTCCTCCCTACTGGTTCTCCTCCCTGCTGGTTCTCCTCCCTACTGGTTCTCCTCCCTGCTGGTTCTCCTCCCTACTGGTTCTCCTCCCTGCTGGTTCTCCTCCCTGCTGGTTCTCCTCCCTGCTGGTTCTCCTCCCTGCTGGTTCTCCTCCCTACTGGTTCTCCTCCCTACTGGTTCTCCTCCCTGCTGGTTCTCCTCCCTACTGGTTCTCCTCCCTGCTGGTTCTCCTCCCTACTGGTTCTCCTCCCTACTGGTTCTCCTCCCTGCTGGTTCTCCTCCCTGCTGGTTCTCCTCCCTGCTGGTTCTCCTCCCTACTGGTTCTCCTCCCTGCTGGTTCTCCTCCCTACTGGTTCTCCTCCCTACTGGTTCTCCTCCCTGCTGGTTCTCCTCCCTGCTGGTTCTCCTCCCTGCTGGTTCTCCTCCCTGCTGGTTCTCCTCCCTACTGGTTCTCCTCCCTACTGGTTCTCCTCCCTGCTGGTTCTCCTCCCTGCTGGTTCTCCTCCCTACTGGTTCTCCTCCCTACTGGTTCTCCTCCCTACTGGTTCTCCTCCCTACTGGTTCTCCTCCCTACTGGTTCTCCTCCCTACTGGTTCTCCTCCCTACTGGTTCTCCTCCCTACTGGTTCTCCTCCCTACTGGTTCTCCTCCCTACTGGTTCTCCCCCCTACTGGTTCTCCTCCCTACTGGTTCTCCTCCCTACTGGTTCTCCTCCCTACTGGTTCTCCTCCCTACTGGTTCTCCTCCCTACTGGTTCTCCTCCCTACTGGTTCTCCTCCTGCTTCTTCTCTTGGTTCTCCTTTTACTTCTGTTCATATTACTATTACTACACTATTACTACTATTACTGTTGCTAATACTATTAATATTAATACCATTATTAATATCCCTATTAACACTGTATTGCTAAGACTGCTGTTACTACTACTACTGTTATTGTTATTACTATTACTACCACTATTATTACTACTGCTACAGTTACTACTACTATTATCAACTCATCTTTCTCCTTCCCCTCCTGTTCTTTTCCCCTATCAAAACCTTTTTCTCCTCCCTCTCCTTGCTCCTTCCTCCTCTTCCTCGTTCCTCTTCTCGCTCTTTCCCCCATTTCCTCTTCCACCTTCCTCTTCTCGCTCTTTCCTCCTCTTCCTCCTCCCTCTCCTCGCTCCTTTCCCCACTTCCCCCTTCCTCTCCTCGCTCCTTCCTCCTCTTTCTCCTCTTAGTTTTTGAGAGAGATTCCTCCAGGTTGCATATTGAAGCTGGGTGTTTCTGCAGTAAACTCACCATGGTAGACCATGAATACCACCAACACTGCTTTGTAGATCACTTTAATATTGTGTGCACTCTTCCCGACATTATATAAATCAACAACTAACACAAAATGCTGTTGCTGCTGTTATTGTTGTTGCTACTGTTGCTGCTACTGTTATTGTTGCTGCTACTGTTATTGTTGCTGCTACTGTTGCTGCTTTTGTTATTGTTGCTGCTTCTCTTATTGTTGCTGCTGCTGCTTCTGTTATTGTTGCTATTGCTGCTGCTGTTATTGTTGCTGCTACTGTTGTTGCTTCTATTATTGTTGCTGCTGCTGCTTCTGTTATTGTTATTGCTGCTACTACTGTTGCTACTTCTGTTATTGTAGCTACTGTTCCTGCTTCTGTTATTGTTGCTGCTTCTCTTATTGTTGCTGCTGCTGCTTCTGTTATTGTTATTGCTGCTACTACTGTTGCTACTTCTGTTATTGTAGCTACTGTTGCTGCTGTTATTGTTGTTGCTACTGTTGCTGCTGCTGTTATTGTTGCTGGTACTGTTGCTGCTTCTGTTATTGTTGCTGCTTCTCTTATTGTTGCTGCTGCTGCTTCTGTTATTGTTATTGCTGCTACTACTGTTGCTACTTCTGTTATTGTAGCTACTGTTGCTGCTGTTATTGTTGTTGCTACTGTTGCTGCTGCTGTTATTGTTGCTGCTGCTGCTTCTGTTATTGTTATTGCTGCTACTACTGTTGCTACTTCTGTTATTGTAGCTACTGTTGCTGCTGTTATTGTTGTTGCTACTGTTGCTGCTGCTGTTATTGTTGCTGGTACTGTTGCTGCTTCTGTTATTGTTGCTGCTTCTCTTATTGTTGCTGCTGCTGCTTCTGTTATTGTTATTGCTGCTACTACTGTTGCTACTTCTGTTATTGTAGCTACTGTTGCTGCTGTTATTGTTGTTGCTACTGTTGCTGCTGCTGTTATTGTTGCTGGTACTGTTGCTGCTTCTGTTATTGTTGCTGCTTCTGTTATTGTTGCTGCTGCTGCTTCTGTTATTGTTGCTATTGCTGCTGCTGTTATTGTTGCTGCTACTGTTGCTGCTTCTCTTATTGTTGCTGCTGCTGCTTCTGTTATTGTTATTGCTGCTACTACTGTTGCTACTTCTGTTATTGTAGCTACTGTTGCTGCTGTTATTGTTGTTGCTACTGTTGCTGCTACTGTTATTGTTGCTGGTACTGTTGCTGCTTCTGTTATTGTTGCTGCTTCTGTTATTGTTGCTGCTGCTGCTTCTGTTATTGTTGCTATTGCTGCTGCTGTTATTGTTGCTGCTACTGTTGCTGCTACTGTTATTGTTGCTGCTACTGTTGCTGCTTCTGTTATTGTTGCTGCTTCTGTTATTGTTGCTGCTGCTGCTTCTGTTATTGTTGCTATTGCTGCTGCTGTTATTGTTGCTGCTACTGTTGCTGCTTCTATTATTGTTGCTGCTGCTGCTTCTGTTATTGTTATTGCTGCTGCTACTGTTGCTACTTCTGTTATTGTAGCTACTGTTCCTGCTTCTGTTATTGTTGCTGCTGCTGCTTCTGTTATTATTGCTGCTGCTACTGTTGCTGCTTCTGTTATAGTTGTTTCTGCTGCTGCTACTACTGTTTCTGCCTCTGTTATTGTTGATACTACTACTGTTGCTGCTTCTGTTACTGTTGCTGCTGCACAATAACAGTTGCAGCGAAGCTTTGTTGAGGCTAAACGGTGCTGTGCTGGTGTCGCTACGCCAACGGCGCTGTTGTACTGCAGAGTCAGGCTGTGATGTTTTGACGTTGCGCTAACAGAGCTGTTGTAACTGAGCTCTAACGGCATTACTTTAAATGCTACAAAACAATACCGTTGTACCAGCAGTATACCAGCATTTTCTTCACTGACAATATTCCAGTATAACCACCGAGTATATTGCAACCAACCAAAACGTAGGTGAGGAGACTACGTGACGATGTTTGGCCCAGTCATAAACCAACGTCAAAACGCAAGTGGTGGTAGTGTAGCGTGGGTACCAATGGAGATGTAGGAGTAAGGAGTACACTCGTTGGACGGTTGGTACACGTATATTGGCAGAGGCTTGAGGATAGTGTAGCCCAGCCTACCAGTTCGGTTTTATGCCTGAGGACGGAGTGAGGGCGAGACCAATCATACCCTACCCACATGGGCATAGTCTGGTGACGTCACAAACTAGCCACTGAGACTAGCTGAAGGGATCCTATATATATGTATAGGTGATACAACTTACGATATACTATACAAGTATATTACGTAGGTATTCAGTAACCCTACTGACAATAGTCCAGGATTACCCGAAACGTTACCATCACCACTTATTGTAATTTATTCATTGTTACAACCCCTTACTGTAATATGTTCATGTTACGACCACTTACTGTAACACCTAAATGTTATTACCACTCACTGTAACCTATTCTTTGTCACAACCACTTACTGTAACGTTGTTACAACCACTTACTGTAACATTCTATGTTACAACCACTTACTGTAACATTCTATGTTACAACCACTTACTGTAACATATTCTTCGTGTTAACTTAAGTGTCACTGAGGAGATAAGTGCATCCTGCCTCGCTCAGCTGCTGAACGGGAATAATTAATTAAAGTATCATTATTCATGTTAATGAAGACCGTGTGTAAGACTGTATTAAGACTAAGATTGTGTTAAGACTGTGTTAAGGTGTAAGATTGTGTTAAGACTGTAAGACTGTGTTAAGGTGTAAGATTGTGTTAAGACTGTAAGACTGTGTTAAGGTGTAAGATTGTGTTAAGACTGTAAGACTGTATTAAGACTAAGATTGTGTTAAGACTGTAAGACTGTGTTAAGGTGTAAGATTGTAAGACTATATTAGGTTTATATGGGCGCGTTTGTGTATGTGAGAGAGAGAGAGTGCGTTTTCCATTTACTTACTGTGCATTTCTGTTTCCTACTGTCATGTCTGTATAGCCCTGCCGATATAAATAAGTTTATTTAGGTACAGGTACACTTAAATACAGTGACACAAATTAGTCATACATAGGTAATTTATGTGTAAATTACCTATGATAATTCAAAAAAGTCGAATTGATTTATTACCCCAGGGTCCCTCTTGAGGTGGCGGGGAGGTTGGAGCGGCTTGGCATGACGGAGGACCCAGCATTCTGCAAATTTTACTGTGGTGGGATTATGGAAGAGATCGCCATTTGTTGTTCTTGTGCTGCCACTAATTGTAATGCCGAAGTAGTGCACACAATTCAGGTGGATGGAGGCCAGGTCACAGACCGGGCCGCGGGGGCGTTGACCCCCGGAACTCTCTCCAGGTAAACTCCAGGTAAACACGCTAGGTAGTTTATCCAGTGGTAGTCTGTGGGTTGGAGATACTATCTGTGATGGGACCTGAGGTTGCAGAGCTGGTGTCTGGTGGTGTGTAAGTCTCGGTATTGCAAGTTTTCCCCTTGTTCATTGCTATCTGAATGCTGCTGGTCTCTCTCTCTCTCTCTCTCTCTCTCTCTCTCTCTCTCTCTCTCTCTCTCTCTCTCTCGGGCTGTCTGGACACAGCTGTCACTCAACGTTTAGTCTCAGCTTGGACAAGCGGTGTATCTCTCTGTTGTCTCGTTCCATAAGGAAGTCAGGCGTGGTGTACCAAGCGCTCATACTGTGTTGATCCCAGCTGCATCCGCTGTCTGCTTCCCCTCTCCCGATCCATTCATAAAGTGGCTTGTACATTCCTCTGTGGGTGAGAGGCAGAGAATTGTTCCTGATATTCTGGTAGCAATTGTTAAAAGGTTTGTGGCTCATTACCGGCTGCAGCTGCAGCTGCAGTGAAAAGTGTAGTGAGGTACGGACATGACTGTAATTAAGGGTATTATTTAATGATGTGATCACAGAATTGGTTGTTACTTGCCTGTCTTTCAAGTAATTAAAATGACGACGACGACGACTACGTTGTGGTGGTGGTCGTCGTCACTTTCAAATCTGTCTGCGCTCAGGAGACTCCAATATTTTGTTGAATTTTCCCTGACACCTCAATATTAATGTTACGTTGAAAATGGTGTTAAATACCGACGAGTTGACGATTAAGACACATGACCAGCAGTTGAGTATAATTATTGTTCAAACGTTTCGCCCACACAGTAGGCTTTCTCAGTCAGATACTGAGGCAGCAGATGTAGTGAAATGAAGATGTAATCAATTCATTTAAGGTTGAGGGACTGATTAAATCATCGTTTCATTACCACATCTGCTGCCTCTGTATTTACCTGAAGAAGCCTACTGTGTAGGCGAAACTTTTAAACAATAAACATACCCAACTGTCGCACATGTATCTTAATCATCACCTCAGTATTAAAATGTGTTACAAGCCAGTTTCAAGGTGCTTTCCTGGTCACCCAGACTATGAGTGCTAGCACGTCATATAGGTGGTTTCTGACCCGGAGAAAGTTTGACAGTATGTGGAGGCTTGGCATTCTTTGCCGTCTCCAGAGGCTGGGACTTCGGGGCCGTCAGTATTGGTTTCTCCAACAGTTTCGAATATTGTTGAAGGTTAGTGGGATTTGTGGGAGTCCCTCTGGATGATTAGATTTAGATTTTGCAGCCAAAGTGGCTAGTTTATTGGAGTGTGAGCAAAGTAACATGAAAGGATTCAGGGAAACCGGCAGGCCGGACTTGAGTCCTGGAGATGGGAAGTACAGTGTCTGCACTCTGAAGGAGGGGTGTTAATGTTGCAGTTTAATAACTGTAGCGCAAGCGCGACTCTGGGAAGACAGTGATGGAGTGAATGATGAAAGTTTTTCTTTTTCGGGCCACCCTGCCTTGGTGGGAGACGGCCGATGTGTTCAAAAAAATCTGAATTTATATCTACAGTTCACTTATCTGTTGCATATAAATTTCTCTGGGTGAGGGAGTTTCAAGGGGCAGTATTTTGAGCATCACCTGTTTCATTGTAGCCATGGATGATTTGGGAAGTGTTACCCCTGATGGTGTCAAGTTATCCTGGTATGTGGACGATGTTGTAGTGTGTTGCAGAGCCTGTGCTCCAGAGGTCGCCTCTCACTGACTTCAGGAGCCAGTGGATAACATCGTGGAATGGGCTGCTGGTAATGGCTGCCAGTGTTCCACTCTATAACTCGTGACTATTCATTTTACCTAGTCCCAGGCACCCTCATCTTGGTATGTGGTCCTGGTGTTTCTCGTATTAATAAGTTTATAATTTTCTCCATCCCTATGTTTTGGAATACTTTGTATGTCAGGACCATGTTTCCTCTTGCTCTGCAAACTTTTACAGTCATGTTGCCAAAGTTGTTCAGTCTTTTTTTTTTCTGTTGTATACTTACCAATATGTACTTAACCCCCACAGATATATATATGAGTCATAGCTCCTGGTACTTACCTCTCAGCTTGCCAGATTCACTACCTTCTAGCCTCATGAAACCTCTAATACCTTGCTCTTAGGTATGTATTGAGCCTGGCTCCACCACTCCCTCGGCCAGATCATTCCTATTCCTACCCATCCTAAGACTGAAGAAATACTTCCGCATCTCAGTGACTCACCTGTGTCCTTAACTTCCAGCTGTCTGTCCCTGTGTAAGTTTATTTAGGTACAGGTACACATAAGTACCGTTATAGTGTAAATTACCTAATCTAAAAAAGTCTGTATGTAAGTGTATCTATTTATCTCTGGGTTTGTACATGTAAACAAGGAAAGTTGATGCAAAATAAAGGAAGCACATTCACCGCCATTCATTCAGTGGCTGTTTTGCCAGAAGTGTGCCTACGTCAGTATTCAGATGACTGACTGCATCATCCCCACCTTTCCCTCAGTCTGTTGAAGAATTGAGACACTTATGCAACGTATGGGAATCTTTATTAAAGAAACGTTTCGCCACACAGTGGCTTCATCAGTCCAATACAAAGCAGGAAGGTATAAGGAGAGGAGTTTGAGGTAATCAGTCCCTCAGCCTGGAATCAATGTGTTCAGTCCATCACTCTTGTAGGAAGTACAGCGTAGAGCCAGAGAGGCGGCTTATATACTGCAGTCAGGTGAGTGAAAGCAGGAGGCGGGATCACAGTGGGACCATCCACTAGTGTAAGTAGGTCTTCGTCCAAAGGTTGGACAAGTAATGTCAGACACTGCAACATCATGGGATCTTGATACAAAGAATTCTTCAACACTTGTCCAACCTTCGGACGAAGACCTACTTACACTAGTGGATGGTCCCACTGTGATCCCGCCGCCTCCTTTCACTCACCTGACTGCAGTATATAAGCCATCTCTCTGGCTCTACGCTGTACTTCCTACAAGAGTGATGGACTGAACACATCGACTCCAGGCTGAGGGACTGATTACTTCAAACTCCTCCTCTCCTTATACCTTCCTGCTTTGTGTTGGACTGATGAAGCCACTGTGTGGCGAAACGTTTCTTCAGTAAAGATTCCCATATGTTGAATAAGTGTCTCAATTCTTCATTGTCGGTTTTCAAAACTATTCATCGCCCTGAGTCTGTGTTGATTTTGTATCTGATACCTACCTTAATCTTGACTTAATATACTGTAGCTTCTACCCAGTGTGTCTAAGATCAGCTGCATTTGTTTAATGTTAATAAATATCAGTGTGTGTGTTTACGTGCATGTTTGCGTGCGTGAGTGCGCTAGCGTAAGAGTTTGCGTGCGTTCGCGAGCATGTCTGAGGTCAACGTCTTCAACTGCCGCTTCCCATCCGTGAAACTGCGCACAGATACTAACTTCGCTACTTCGGTGTCCAAGTCTTTCCACTTCTTAACCACTCTGAGACTGGAACAATATTTTTTTTGTCATTTCTGCGACTCTTTGTTTTTACCGTCAAACTGTGCCCTTGTGTACCCGTCTCCCGCCTCTCGAGTAGTCTGTCCCTGTTTACCCTACCATATCCTTTGAACCTTGTTTTTTCTATCCTGAAAAACAAAGGCACAGTATCGTGACTGGAACAATACACAAATAACCCGCACATTGAAAATCTTGTGATGACGTTGCGGTCCGACTTGAACCATTCACAAGTCTCACTGACAAGAAGAGAGTGAGGGAACCAGTATATATAGACGAGGGGGACAGGGACGGGACAGAGAGAGGAAGAAAAAGAAGTAGTGGTGATGATGGTAGTGGAAGTAGTAGAGGCAGAAAGTAGGGGAGTATTATTTTGCCACAAGAGACAGAAAGGGGAGAAGGGAGGCAATAGTAATAATAATAGAAAATTATCAGTTTTTTTAAGTTTTACCACACCTCTCACTCACCTTAGATGTGGTACTATGCTTACCCTCAGGTCTTTCCAAGTGAAGTTTGCAGCAGCCTCCGCCCGAGTCTATACTCAGTTACCGGTCTTCTTCCACCTTCCTCAATATTCCTAACCTTGTACTTGCTGCTTGGGGAGTTCATCCCAGGAAAGGGATCGTCGAAGGGTCAGTGTGTGCCCCTTCTTGTCCAAGATACTGCCTCTTCTGGGGTGGGCTAGAGGAAGGTGGACTCATCACTGGGCTGGGGGAAGGGCCATGGCTGGAGGAACTGTGTGTACCCCTCCTCGGCCAAGATGCTGCCTGTATATCATCACAGCTGAGGCTTCTGAGCTGAGGCTGGCTGGCTGCCGGATAATTACCTTGTGGCTGGGTGGTGGGGAAGGCGTCGAGAGTTTAACATAAGCTCCCTTGAAGAATTTATGTTTCACTCCTGCCCCCTCCCTTCTCCCACGCTCTCTTCCCCTCCCACCCCCTCTTCCCCGCCCACGCCCTGCACACCCGCATCTTTCTTCACTATTGTTCCATAGTAAGCAATGTCTTTCTTGGGTCTGTCACACTAACACTGAATTTAGTTGCAACATTAGGGATTAAAATATCCTTGACTGCTGATGTACAGGTGACATGCAGCACTGATAATCCTCGTGTAGTGACTGCTGGTGTACTGGTGACATGAAGCCTTAATGACTCTCGTGTAGGCGATAGGCTTTAGAACTAACAAACTGCTATAAACACTGACAACGTTAACGCAGTGTAACGAACTGAAGATGGTACATCAACATAACTGCTGCTGTTCCTACAAATATTGAAGACAGTACACCACCAAAATAATTCTGTTATCGTAACAAACACTGAAGACAGAACACTAATGTAAGTGCTCTCACAGGGAGTCTGGAAGGAGCTGAATAAAATATTTAAGAAGGTACTGTAATCTTGGAAGAAATATTGGTGTTATTTAATAACCAAAGAGAAAGATTGCAGCAGCAACTGCTGGTGTAACCTTCGAAAGGAGTTTAAACAGATATCTCTTCGTGGATTCTGAAAGAGGGAGCCGAAGCACTGTGTGCACTGGTAGTTAAAAATCGTCAAGTCAATTGATACTGGGCTGATATGCCTGAATTATTTGATGCTGAGTGTAGTCAGCTAGTTATTAGGTTTATAACAAGCTGTCGAGTTGTAGATACGTGAATCTAGTTTCAGCTCGTGGATCGCTAGTTTTCTTTATCGTGAGGTATGTCGTATTTAATCTTCAGTGTATTGTGTTACCTTCACCACCACCTCGTCTAAGTTATTCCACTTCCTAACAATCCCGAGCTTGAAGAAGTACTTCTTAACATCCAATTGGCACATTTTATTTTATTAAACAAAAAATTGATACATTATCAGTGTGCTGCTACCTCACTCGACATGCAGTCCGTTCTCGACAGTTCCCACGAAAGACATTTCGATATACGACCCATTCCAGTCATTTTTTTTTTAATTTCGTTATTGTGTGGTGGTTATACGGAAATACAGGTTTGTATTAAGTTGAACTAATCAAGCGTAACTGAAAATAAAAATGTTAAAATTTCAACGAAATTTTAGGCTTAGAGAAATTCACGAAGCTGCAGTTCTTGTGTGAGTGTGACCGCCTTACCTGGAGACCAGGTTGATTTTTTTGCTCTGTAGTGGGAACACAATCTGTTTTCCTGTTATAGTCCAGCATATGGGATATATCTATTATATCAAGTGTGAAAATGTCAACCTGATGCTGTTTGTGGGTGTGGGTGGGTGGTTATTGGATGGGTGGGTGGATTTGTGTGTGAGTGTGTGGGTGGGTGGGTGGGGTATGGGGATTGTGTAGGTGGGTGGGGTATGGGGATTGTGTAGGTGGGTGGGGTATGGGGATTGTGTAGGTGGGTGTGTGGGCATGTAGGTGTAGGGTGTGGGTAGGTGGGTGTAAGACGGAAACATTAAAGAAGCGCCTCTCAAGTATTAATTTATGTCTGGCAGACTTGGTAGACTCACCTGCCGCTCGACGAAGTTTTGCGATGTCTTGCTGTCTGCGCTGGAAAAACAAATATGAGATTAATCGCTGTATTTTTTGAAGTAGTTTTGAGTGTACTCACCTGCTTGTGGTTGCAGGGGTCGATTCATAGCTCCTGGCCCCGCCAGTGCATGTGTGTTGCAATAATGTAGTTGTACTTATTGGGTTGATTTCTTACTCCTGGACCCATTTCACTTTTACTCGAATCTACTGTTTTTCACTAGTTACTACACTCCAAGGCCTTTTCCTACCTTCTATTGAAGCGGAGTATAGCATTTGCCTCCACCACTCTAGCACGTTCAAATGAACCTCTCCTAAACTAAAAAAAAGTACCTCCTAACTTCCCTATGTCTCCGTAACTGTTGTGTCCCCTCTTCTAGTGTTGTTAGAGATACTTTAGCCTCCCCTTGTGATACACTTCCCTCATTTCTGGTAACAACGTCCTTACGAACTTTGTTTTTTTATATTACTGATCTGGTGGGGGTTCCATGCTGGTGCCGCATACTCCAAGACGTTCTGAAGGAATAGGTTAGCTAGTTTTGTATATATTGCTGAAGTTGTTTAATTAGTAAGGTGCTTTTGGTAATATGCTCGGCGGACTACTTACTCTCAACTCGTCCTGTTTGCTCGTTGTCCAGAGCATTTCCTCTCCAGGTTAGTGTTCCTTATCTGGTTTCTTCAGCCCTCTTTCATTTTTCTCGATACTTTTTACTGAACCGAGCTGAATTAAAGTGGCGACCATCTTGACCCTGTTGTCACCTCGTTCAAGTTTCTGTGTGCTTTCTCTCTCTCTCTCTCTCTCTCTCTCTCTCTCTCTCTCTCTCTCTCTCTCTCTCTCTCTCTCTCTCTCTCTCGAGTTGTTTCTCCTCATTAATGTCACATCATCCACGAGGAGTGATATATAGAATTCAGTTTCCTCTGGCAGGTCATTTACGTATTTGAGAACCAGCAGGGAAGCAAGCACTGATCCCTGTAAAGCCTTCTTGTACGGCGCTGGTCGAGTTCTTCTTCATGCAGTGTATAAATATTTCAACAAACGAGCAACTTAAGAGGCCCTCCTTTCCAATATATGAAAATTGTCCTTCCAGACTCGCTTGCATTTGTTAAAGCTAACATATGACACTGAGTTTGACTCTCTGATCTTTACTGATTCTGCTTTCACTGAAGGCTTTTGATTCTCATAATGACTCTTGACAAAATGCTCACTGGAGAAGCCAGATATAGATGCTAAAATATCCGGGAAAAAGGAATTAGTGTACAATTGTTAGGGATTCCAGAACACACTGGATTACTCCCTCACATTAAAATTGATACGTTAGCCAAGAAAAGCAATCTGAAGGCAAATGTCGAATATAACTTTGGTGTATCTGTGGCCTCGTGTGTGTGTACTCACCTAATTGTGGTTGCAGGGGTCGAGCTCCTGGCCCTGCCTCTTCACCGACCGCTACTAGGTCCTCTCTCCCCCTGCTCCATGAGCTTTATCATACCTCGTCTTAAAACTATGTATAGTTCCTGCCTCCACTACATCGCTTGCCAGACTATTCCACTTCCTAACTACTCTATGACTGAAGAAATACTTCCTAACATCCCTTTGACTCATCTGAGTCTTCAACTTCCAATTGTGACCCCTTGTTTCTGTGTCCCATCTCTGGAACATCCTGTCTCTGTCCACCTTGTCTAGTCCACGCAGTATTTTGTATGTCGTTATCATGTCTCCCCTGACCCTCCTGTCCTCCAGTGTTGTCAGACCGATTTCCCCTAACCTTTCTTCATAGGACATTCCCCTTAGCTCTGGAACCAGCCTTGTTGCAAACCTTTGCACTTTCTCTAATTTCTTGACGTGTTTGACCAGGTGAGAGTTCCAAACTGGTGCTGCGTACTCCAGTATGGACCTGACGTACACAGTGTATAAAGTCTTGAACGATTCCTTACTGAGGTACCGGAACGCTATTCTCAGGTTTGCCAAGCGCCCATATGCCGCAGCATTTATCTGGTTAATGTGTGCTTCTGGCGATGTACTCGGTATTTTACTCACTCCTGGGTCTTTCTCCTTGTGTGTGTGTGTGTGTATTACGAATACAGGTAATGAGTGGCCTGTGAGACCTGGTCGTAATGGGAATTGGAGCAAACAAACTCAGCAGTAGATTATAATGTATATTTGCCTTAACTCACTATATACAGATATGTACACTACGTACAATATGTATAGATAGGCAGCCTATATGGGAGTGTGACATACGCAGAATAAATTGTAACATTCTCTTTACATGCCACAGTGTGTGTGTGTAGCTTCAATCTATGTTCTGTCATCCTAGTCTTAATCATATATTTCTTATTCATGAAGTTATCAGTACTGCATATAATTATTGTTAAAATAACTGTCTGATACAGCAACCCAAAGAAGGATATCTTCTACAACGCTATTGCTAATTTCTGGTCCCAAGTCTTGGGCATGAGCTAGTGGGTCCCGCCCATCTTCGATGATGATTCTAACTGCTGCACCTCTATTCTGACTATAACAAAAGTGGCCATTCACTTGCCTCGGCTTTACAAATCAGTGCTAATGCACCGAAGGGAATGATTACCTCATCTTCCACTGTCTCCAGTACTTGACCTCTATTATGAATTGGAGAAGCCACTGGTCAGGGAACCGTGTTCATAAAAGAACAGGTATTGCACATGTCTTATTCATTAACTTGCCAGTGTTGTGTGTCATCAGTGATATTTGATACAATAGTTGATGCATTTTTGGAGAGTGGCTGGACTGGCAGAGTTGCGAGTTGCTATATACAATCTGAGTGAGGTAAATATACTGCTGAATGGAACACTCAATACCTGCCAGGGAGATTGTATGAATATTGATGTGGGTGTGGAGGCCACTGTCATAGAATATTGATGTTCAGGCTGAGATCTTTATTGCCACCACCACTGTTGTTACTACCACCACCACTGTTGTTATTACCACCACCACTGTTGTTACTACCACCAACACTGTTGTTACTACCACCACCAACACTGTTGTTACTACCACCACCACTGTTACTACCACCACCACCACTGTCGTTACTACCATCACTACCACTGTTGTTAGTACCACCATCACTGCTGTTACTGCCACCACCACTGTTGTTACTACCACCACCACCACCACTGTTGTTAGTACCACCACCACTGCTGTTACTACCACCACCACTGTTGTTACTACCACCACCACCACTGTTGTTACTACCACCAACACTGTTGTTACTACCATCACTACCACTGTTGTTACTACCACCAACACTGTTGTTACTACCATCACTACCACCAGTGTTGTTAGTACCACCACCACTGCTGTTACTACCACCACCAGTGTTGTTACTACCACCACCACTGTTATTACCACCACCACTGTTGTTACTGCCACCACCATCACCACTACCATCACTGCCACTGTTGTTGTACCACCACTGCTGTTACTACCACCACCACTATTGTTGTTACTACCACCACCACCACTGTTATTACCACCACTGCTGTTACGACCACCACCACTGCTGTTACTACCACCACCACTGCTGTTACTACCACCACCACCACCACCACTGTTGTTACTACCACTACTGTTACTACAGCCGGTTCTGTTACTTCCACCACCACTGTTCTTACCATCACCACTGTTGTTATCACCACCACTGCTATCACCAGCACTGCTGTTACCACCACCAGTGCTGTTAACACCACCGCCACTGCTGTCAATACCACCACTGCTATAACTACCACTGCCGCTTTTACTACCACAACCACCACCACTACTGCCATTACCACCACCACCACCATCAACCTCTCCATCCTCTGCTTCTACTCGCAGGAATATTGGAAACAACTTGAAAAAAAAATGGTCATCACCTGCCTGGCTTCGTTAGCTGCCTCCGCCGCCCTTAAAGACTATAAAAATAACCGTTTTCACCTTTTTATAACGGTAAATGTGTAACGAGAGAACGAATTCGTTATCTTAAATTCTTTGTGTAATTTTGACGCCATTTTGATTGAGGGGATTCTGTCACGAACGACTTGATAATGGAAATATTGTGGGAATCCTCCGGCGAATCCGGATTCATTCTGGTTGAGGATTTTTTCGAGCATTCGTGGGATATTGGATCCAACATGGACCCTCTCATTGCCTGATCAGATTCCTTTGTCAAAGTTGTTTAAAGAAATTTTTACAGCAGGATACATCTAGAAGGTTTGTTACTGGTTGACTTAAGGACTCATGGCTGCCAGGAGGAGGGGTCTTGATGGCTATCTTCAGGACTCATGGCTGCCAGGT
>NC_091335.1:24448753-24551253 GCF_038502225.1 Cherax quadricarinatus | reverse complement strand
GTTTATTTGCAATCGTGTCATTACGATTTCTTAAGTCAGATATGAAAATGTTGTGATAATGGGAGATTTTAACTTTAGACAAATTGATTGGAACAATATGACAGAAAATCTTGAGTCTAGTGACTTTCTTGATACGGTTCAGGATTGCTTTTTAGAACAGGTTGTGACAGAACCAACTAGAGGCAACAATCTGCTTGACTTGGTTCTTGCCAACAAAGATTCACTAATTAATAATCTTGAGGTTAATGATGAGCTTGGGGAAAGTGATCACAAATCACTTAGTTTCAATATATCATGGAATTACCCAGATAACTGCAATCAAATCTCTGTCCCAGATTTTCTCTTGGCCGACTTCATGGGACTGAAAAATTACCTGGGTGGGCTAAATTGGGATGTCCTGACTATGGGTCAGGTAGGTGATCTTGGTTGCCAATATGACATTTTTCAGAGCATAGTTCTAGCTGCCCAGACAACTTTTGTTCCGAGTAGGGAAATTAGATCTAACAAAAATGATCCCAAATGGATGAACAATAGATTAAAACATCTCATTGGTCAAAAGAGAGGCATATATAGGCGTATCAAAAGAGAGGATGGGAAGTTAAGAAATCCTACCTTTGGACGAAGACCTACTTCGACTAGTGGATGGTACCACTTTGACCCCGCCTCCGCCTGCTTCACCTCACCTCACTACAGTATATAAGCCACGTCTACGGCCCTATGTTGTACATTCTACAAGATTGATGGACTGAACACATCGACTCCAGGCTGAGGGACTAATTACCTCAATCTCCTCCTCTCCTTGCACCTTTCTGCTTTCTATTGGACTGATGAAGCCACTGTGTGGCGAAACGTTTCCTTAATAAAGATTCCCATATGGTGCATAAGTGTCTCAATCTCAACTTGTCGGTTTTCAAAACCGACAAGTACAAAAGGTGAGTTTCATTATTATTATTATTATTATTATTATTATTATTATTATTATTACTGAGGGTCATCCCGTAGAAGAGTAAGACCATGTAAAACTCACAGGTTTAATGATTTGAATAAATGGTTTAAAAAACCCTAAAGAAAGACTTGTGCTGCAGTGTACAAGTTCTGTCTCGGCGGACCATCAAGACCAAACACAGGGACTCCAGGATGAGGGACTGATTACCTCAAACTCCTCCTCATCTTCCGCTATTCTCTGCATTGGACTGAAGAAGCCACCGGCTGGAGTATAAAGATATCCAAATGGTGCAGTAGGTATTATGTCAACTGGGCAGCTTTTAACAAAAAACAAACACAACACATGACAAAAAAATAATGAAGGGGTGGATCATGAGAATTTTGAAAGAGAAATATTGCCAGTGGTGACACTATTGATGTCACTTGTGCCCTCTCACTTGGCGTACTGCTTAGTGTTGAGCAGCATGCCAAGTGAGAGGGCACAAGTGAGAGGGCACAAGCGACATGCCAGAGCTTGCAAAACCAAAGCATTTAGTATCCACGTAGAACCAATTAATCATTTACACCACTGAAAACGCCTCAAAAAACTGGAGATGTTTTCAGTGGAGAGAAGGTGAGAGAGATATGCATATGGAAAATAGTAGAGAGCCAAGTCTCGTAACCATGTACTGGAGAGAGATGAGGGGAATTTACAAAAAAAAGTGATTGACAACTGAGCCACGGGCACAATACTAGAACACTGTATCAATATTCGTACTGCTAGACTTGTCAGTCTGCTACCAGTAGATATCGGTATATTGTTGGAAGATGTGTAAAAGTCTTCTAGAGAGGATTAGATCTCTACCACCGTGGTGTACCAGATTAGCCAAGCTATGATGAATATGTGGGCTGGCGAGCCAGCAACAGCCTGGTCGACAAGACAGTCACCAGGTAGGCCTGGTCCCAGGCCGAGCTGTGGGTATAGGAAAACTCTCGAAACATGTCGCAAGCAAATCAAAACCAAAAACATTATCCCTTGAAAGGGGATACTTAGTGGCTATCGGAATTGGTATATGGTATTTTCCATTTACTCTTCCTCTAATGTGTTTGAGCAGCACCTGGAGAATGCATGCTCGGAACGGCTTGCAACCTCGAACGCCGATGCATTTAAAACAAATGAAGATTTTGGATAGTTTTTAGTCTATGTTTTAACGTGAAATCCCACTCTCCTAGGAGCACATCTTCCAAGCTGGAAGATCACCCGAGTGTAAACACACTCTAGTATGTTGTTACCTTAGCAGAACTTTAATAATAATAGCTAATAACGTGTGGTATTTCTCCACTTTCATCCCAGTATATGTACCGTCAAATAACTTAACGAGATACCATACACCTCTTAGAGACTGTTTTCAAACTGCTTAAAACCACGACAGTTTAACCTTGTTTCCATTTTATATTCAGATACATACGTAGTTTCAATAGCAGTATACGAGTTATATGGAGATGTATCCTTCTGACTAGCCAGTATTACCTACCCTTAAATATTCAGCATTGGTACCTAATTACCATACGAATGGGATTAACTTTCTATTACTCTAATTAGGTATTGCTTGGCTATGTTAGGTAGGGATTATACTAAAAAAATAATGAAAGAGGGAGTAACCGGGGTAACTCAAAACAAGAATTAAAAATTACATATATTTACTGATAAACAAATAGCCCACAGGTAGGAGAGAGATATTTACAACGACGTTTCGGTCCGACTTGGACCATTTACAAAGTCACACTGACACAAAAAGGTGAGGAAGCCGTATATACAAGCGAGGGGAAAAGGGACAGGACCAAGAGAGGAAGAAAAAGTAGTAGTGGTAGAGGTACTGCTGGTAGTGGAAGTGGTAGAAGTAATAGTGGTAGTAAATAGGTAGAGTAGTGTTAGTGGCACAAGGGAGGTGAAAATTGAAAGGAGGCAATAGTAGTGGTAATAGTAGTAGTAATGAAATGGTAGACTTAGTAGTAGTATAAGTGAGGTAAGTCTAAGGTATGATGACTTTTACTTATCTATATTTACTTACACTTTAACGTATGACGTATAAGTCTTATACATAGGCAAATTTTACAAATTCAGAACGATAAATCTGGGATATCACTAGAGGGCTGAAATGACCCCAAGTTATACCACGAATGTAGTCACTCTGGCTCTGGTGGCCTCTGGTGGCCTGGTGGTTAACGCTCTCGCTTCACAAGGTGAGGGCCTGGGTTCGATTCCCAGCCAGAGTAGAAACATTGGACGTGTTTCTTTCCACCTGTTGTCTATGTTCCCCATCAGTAAAATGGGTACCTGGGTGTTAGTCGACTGGTGTGGGTCGCATCCTGGGACACTGACCTAAGGAGGCCTGGTCACAGACCGGGCCGCGGGGGCGTTGACCCCCGGAACTCTCTCCAGAAACTCCAGATAAACTCTTGGAATCCACACACGGACAAATTCTCGAAGTCGGGATGTACATTCTGACACTAGTCCATCCCAGATACAGACACTTAACACTTTCAAAGTCCCTCACTGGTCCCTACTAGCTTCTGGTAGAAGCAATCGCTCCCACGGGAAGACTCTGTACTTGGTTCCCACAAGACTGGGATCTAACTCGGATTTCCGGAAAAGCTAAACAATTAGCACTTTTGGTAAGCCTATCTTTCCCCGCGGCCAGCAAGACACTGAAGCCGAGGGATCAACACTGGTGTACACACACCCTAATTGTCCGACACTGCAGCCGCTTTAAGTGAAACAAGAACCTGCTTACAAACATGAGAACAGTCTCCATACAATGAAAGTGTTGATTATAATTTCCACATAAGAACCGGAGAATGGCTCTTGTGGTCAATTTCAAAATTTCTGTTGATTTTTCTTGCTTAAATGGAAGGTTTCGCTTGTTACTGGGCTGTGTTTTAATTAATAAATTGTTTATTTTTCCGTGCGATAATTTGAGATGACTTCTGACTGACTTATTACAACACTAACACATCTAGTTATTGGAAAAATTCACGCATTCTTAGATTTCTTAGACTGTTGTGTTTCTTGATGGTGTTGGTCTACAGCTGTTGTGTTTCTTGATGGTGTTGGTCTACAGCTGTTGTGTTTCTTAATGGTGTTGGTCTACAGCTGTTGTGTTTCTTAATTGTGTTGGTCTACAACTGCTGTGTTTCTTAATGGTGTTGGTCTACAGCTGCTGTGTTTCTTGATGGTGTTGGTCTACAGCTGCTGTGTTTCTTGATGGTGTTGGTCTACAGCTGTTGTGTTTCTTGATGGTGTTGGTCTACAGCTGTTGTGTTTCTTGATGGTGTTGGTCTACAGCTGTTGTGTTTCTTGATGGTGTTGGTCTACAGCTGTTGTGTTTCTTGATGGTGTTGGTCTACAGCTGCTGTGTTTCTTGATGGTGTTGTGTTTCTTGATGGTGTTGATCTACAGCTGTTGTTTCTTGATGGTGTTGGTCTACAGCTGCTGTGTTTCTTGATGGTGTTGGTCTACAGCTGCTGTGTTTCTTAATGGTGTTGGTCTACAGCTGCTGTGTTTCTTGATGGTGTTGGTCTACAGCTGTTGTACCTCCTGGCGCTAGGCTTCTCAAGTCTGAAAGTTCTGAACTTCTTTTAAGTGTTGATCTCTAGCTCCTAGACCTCTTAGGAGGATTAAACTACAGTTTCTAGACCTAGGAGAGTCTAGCTGCTAGTTCCTCTGTCTCTTGAGTGTTCTGAGATATAACTGAAGTTATGGGATACGGGGGAGATACATCCGGGATTGTGTAGCCACCGAAATATATATAATTTTCTTCATTTTCTCACGTCCACTATTCCTGGGAATGCCAGAAGTATACACTAGCGCGCGAGAACCGCACCTCTTGAAGTCGCTGTATTTTCCAGTATGTATCCTGTATATGTATACTACAAAACACAACACAAGAGACGGGATCTTATGACGACGCTTTAGGCAGACTTGGACCATTAAATTGGACTATTAACTGTGCTGGTTATTTGTATGTTGTTCCTGTTACATTATTGTACCTTTTCTTCATCTAATACAGAGTTGTGAGGTAAGTATAATCCCACAGACTGCCGGGTCACCATCTGGAAAAGACCCGGGACGGGACAAGACCGGCTAACATGCAATGAATAATCCAACAGTGGTTCTTGCCGTCTCTGGCTGTACTCTCTGGTGACCTGTTTCCTGACGTCCCTCAGAATGCAAGTGTGCTTCTAACGAACTGGTTTTGTAACTGACTTAATGTCTGTATAAACAGCTCATCACTACTGTAACCAGGTCGTTAATAAATGGCTCACTGTAATTGGTTGGCTATCACTCCTTGAGGCTCTGTGACAAGACCTATTACGCACATCCGTAATCTTGTGGCTAGCACCTACTGGATGGGTATGGGGTGGCAGCCTATAGCTGGAACATACCTGGAGAGGGTTTCCAGAGTCAACGCCCCCGCGGCCCGGTCTGTGACCAGGCATCATGGTGAATCAGGGCCTGATCGACCAGGCTGTTACTGTTGGCCGCACGTAAACCGACGTACGAACCACAGCCCGGCTGATCAGGTACTGACTTTAGGTGCCGCTGACAGGATGGGTATGGGATGACTACCTCTCACAGGATGGATATGGGGTGACTACCTCTCACAGGATGGGTATGAGGTGACTACCTCTCACTGGATGGGTATGGGATGACTACCTCTCACAGCATGGATATGGGGTGACTACCTCTCACAGGATGGATATGAGGTGACTACCTCTCACAGGATGGGTATGGGATGACTACCTCTCACAGGATGGATATGGGATGACTACCTCTCACAGGATGGATATGGGGTGACTACCTCTCACAGGATGGATATGGGGTGACTACCTCTCACAGGATGGATATGGGGTGACTACCTCTCACAGGATGGGTATGAGGTGACTACCTCTCACAGGATGGATATGGGGTGACTACCTCTCACAGGATGGATATGGGGTGACTACCTCTCACAGGATGGATATGGGGTGACTACCTCTCACAGGATGGATATGGGGTGACTACCTCTCACAGGATGGATATGGGGTGACTACCTCTCACAGGATGGATATGGGGTGACTACCTCTCACAGGATGGATATGGGGTGACTACCTCTCACAGGATGGATATGGGGTGACTACCTCTCACAGGATGGGTATGAGGTTACTACCTCTCACAGGATGGATATGGGATGACTACCTCTCACAGGATGGATATGAGGTGACTACCTCTCACAGGATGGATATGGGGTGACTACCTCTCACAGGATGGATATGGGGTGACTACCTCTCACAGGATGGGTATGAGGTGACTACCTCTCACAGGATGGATATGGGATGACTACCTCTCACAGGATGGATATGGGGTGACTACCTCTCACAGGATGGATATGGGGTGACTACCTCTCACAGGATGGATATGGGGTGACTACCTCTCACAGGATGGGTATGAGGTGACTACCTCTCACAGGATGGATATGGGATGACTACCTCTCACAGGATGGATATGGGGTGACTACCTCTCACAGGATGGATATGGGGTGACTACCTCTCACAGGATGGATATGGGGTGACTACCTCTCACAGGATGGATATGGGGTGACTACCTCTCACAGGATGGATATGGGGTGACTACCTCTCACAGGATGGGTATGAGGTGACTACCTCTCACAGGATGGATATGGGGTGACTACCTCTCACAGAATGGATATGGGGTGACTACCTCTCACAGGATGGATATGGGGTGACTACCTCTCACGGAATGGGTATGGGGTGACTACCTCTCACGGAATGGGTATGGGGTGACTACCTCTCATGGAATGGGTATGGGGTGACTACCTCTCACGGAATGGGTATGGGGTGACTACCTCTCACGGAATGGGTATGGGGTGACTACCTCTCACGGAATGGGTATGGGGTGACTACCTCTCACGGAATGGGTATGGGGTGACTACCTCTCACGGAATGGGTATGGGGTGTATAATAAAGTTATTAAACTAGGAACTGATATTTTCTCTACAAGGTTTCCAGGTCCAGACGCAGCATCTCAGCACCTCAACAAAGGTTTCCAGGTCCAGACGCAGCATCTCAGCACCTCAACAAAGGTTTCCAGGTCCAGACGCAGCATCTCAGCACCTCAACAAAGGTTTCCAGGTCCAGACGCAGCATCTCAGCACCTCAACAAAGGTTTCCAGGTCCAGACGCAGCATCTCAGCACCTCAACAAGACTATGTTCTGGGAAAGAGTATACAAACCTTCTTACATTAACTCTTCTCTCATTGCTAGTCTTTCATAACCTGTGGTTCCTAGTGAGTTGTGCCTGGGCTGCTACCTTCACTCCTAGTCTTGAACCACCTGTGGTTCCTAGTTTGTTGTACCTGGGTTGCTGTTACCTTCACTCCTAGTCTTGAACCACCTGTGGTTCCTAGTTTGTTGTACCTGGGTTGCTGCTACCTTCACTCCTGGTCTTTCATGACCTGTGCTTCCTAGTTTGTTTACCTGGGCTGCTGCTACCCTCACTCCTAGTCTAGAACCACCTGTGGTTCCTAGTTTGTTGTACCTGGGATGCTGCTACCTTCACTCCTAGTCTTTCACGACCTGTGGTTCCTAGTTTGTAGTACCTGGCCTGCTGCTACCTTCACTTCTAGTCTTGAACCACCTGTGGTTCCTAGTTGTACCTGGGCTGCTGCTACCTTCACTCCTAGTCTTGCACCACCTGTGATTCCTAGTTTGTTGTACCTGGCTGCTGCTACCTTCACTCCTAGTCTTTACCGACCTGTGGTTCCTAGTTGTACCTGGGCTGCTGCTACCTTCACTCCTAGTCTTTCACGACCTGTGGTTCCTAGTTTGTTGTACCTGGGCTGCTGCTAACTTCACTCCTAGTCTTTCACGAACTGTGGTTCCTAGTTTGTTGTACCTGGGCTGCTGCTACCTTCACTCCTAGTCTTTCACGAACTGTGGTTCCTAGTTTGTTGTACCTGGGCTGCTGCTACCTTCACTCCTAGGCTTTCACGATCTGTGGTTCCTAGTTGTACCTGGGTTGCTGCTACCTTCACTTCTAGTCTTGAACCACCTGTGGTTCCTAGTTTGTTGTACCTTGGTTGCTGCTATCTTCACTCCTAGTCTTGAACCACCTGTGGTTCCTAGTTGTACCTGAGCTGCTGCTACCTTCACTCCTAGTCTTGAACCACCTGTGGTTCCTAGTTCGTTGTACCTGGGCTGCTGGTACTTTCACTCCTAGTCTTGAAACACCAGTGGTTCCTAGTTTGTTGTACCTGGGCTGCTGGTACTTTCACTCCTAGTCTTGAAACACCAGTGGTTCCTAGTTGGTTGTACCTGGGCTGCTGGTACTTTCACTCCTAGTCTTGAACCACCTGTGGTTCCTAGTTTCAGTCGTACTTGGGCTGCTGTTGGTGTAAAGTGATTTTAATTACCCTGGTTACCTCTGAGAGTATTTTATCATCTGATTCCCTTGGCAATTTTCCGATACAGATTCATCGACCTAACAACTAGTGCTGATTCAAGTACTGTCCTTGATTTGCTCGTCTGTTCTAAACGGGATAGTTGAGGGATGTAGGGAGGATGCTGCCTTGATGGGCTCTTGATGCAGGGACCGGGAGCTATCCCTCCCCTTCCTTGGATTAAATATCATTGCCTATGGGCTAAAATGAATCATTTGCCTCCTATGCCTCCTGGCGCTGCACGACCCCTACAAGTTTAGCGCTTCCCTGTTAATATAATATACGAGGAAGAGCTAAACCCGCTGGGGGAACTAGGAGGCAATGAGGGTTGATCCTAAGAAAGGGATTGACAGGTCTAATTGAGTCGTTCTTCAGCATCAAGAACCCCTGTAACCACTCCAAGAGCATCTTTATATGCATCAAGAGTCCCTTTAACCACTCCAAGAGTAACTTTATATGCATCAAGAGCCCCTTTAACCACTCCAAGAGTAACTATATACATCAATAGCCCCTTTAACCACTCCAATAGTAACTTTATATGCATCAAGAGCCCCTGTAACCACTCCAGGAACATCTTTATATGCATCAAAAGCCCCTGTAACCACTCCAGGAGCATCTTTATATGCATCAAGAGCCCCTGTAACCACTCCAGGAGCATCTTTATATGCATCAAGAGCTCCTTTAATCACTCCAAGAGCATCTTTATATACATCAAGAGCTTCTTTAATCACTCCAAGAGCATTTTTATATGCATCAAGAGCCCCTGTAACTACTACAAGAGTATCTTTATGGGCATCAACATCAAGAGTCCTTTCCCTTGAATCAAGGTATCTATTGTCGGCATTGACAGACCTTTCAACATCAAGATATCCTTCACCAACATCAGGAGCCCCTTCGCCGGCCTCAGTATTTCATTCGTCAGCATCAAGAGTCATCGACATCAAGAACCCCTCGCCGGCATCAAGGAACCTGCCTTAAGGGGTGAGCCGGGTGTGGTCGAGAAGCTTTAAACCCAACAGAGGATATATGTGTGATGAATGGTTTGAAAAACCGACGAGTTGAAGATTAAGACACTTATGCAGCATATGGGAATCTTTATTCAGGAAACGTTTCGCCACACAGTGGTTTCATCAGTCCAATACAAAGAGGAAGGCGTAAGGAGAGGAGGAGTATGAGGTAATCAGTCCCTCAACCTGGAGTCGATGTGTTCAGTCCACATCGATTGAACACATCGACTCCAGGTTGAGGGACTGATTACCTCATACTCCTCCTCTCCTTACGCCTTCCTCTTTGTATTGGACTGATGAAGCCACTGTGTGGCGAAACGTTTCCTGAATAAAGATTCCCATATGCTGCATAAGTGTCTTAATCTTCAATTCAGAGGATATATGTACCTAGAGACGAATTTCTCTCAACATCATTATACTGAGACTGTGAGTGTGTGTGTGTGTGTGTGTGTGTGTGTGTGTGTGTGTGTGTGTGTGTGTGTGTGTGTGTGTGTGTGTGTGTGTGTGTGTGTGTGTGTTTGTGTCTATATATATATATATATATATATATATATATATATATATATATATCTATATATATATTTATATATTGTGTGTGTGTGTGTGTACTCGCAAAGTATACTTTAAAGGGTAACAGTATTGTTGGCTGGTAGCGAGAAGATTACGCGCAACCTTAATTACCGTAGTGTAGTCGATAGGCTTTAAAGCAAATTGGCGGACCAGCCAACCAAGACTTTGTGTCAGTGAGACAGCGCACCTGTACGGCGAGACTTCAGCTGTGGGGTTAATCTTTGTGCTAAAAACGAGTTTGCAGTGTCTAACATACAGGATTTGCGAGATGACTTTACTGCCTTACACCAGTGAGGAACGATACAGGTGATTGAAGAGTGTGTACGTGTACATCTGGAACAACTAGCAGCCTATCCCTCTCACCAGTAACACTCACTCAGGTAGCATCAAGTAGTGACAGCGTTGAGGCGCCTCACATACTGTCTCTGTAAGTTATATTTCTGACTTAGGTAGGAGTCAGAAATGTAATTTAGAGCCCTGGTGATATTATTCAGCTCAATTTTCCAAACGATTTACCACGGAGGGCTGTGACAAAGCGTCACAAACTGCCGCTCGCCACAAACAACACTCGCCCTCACACACACACCGCCAGCGAGTCACTCCTGATAAATGGTATAAACCTTGGTAATAAATACCGACAAGTTGGCAGTAAAGTAGGCAGGAACAGTAGAGATGTGAAGACTTCAAGGGTGATGGACTGATTACATCGTCTTCACATCTCTACTGTTCCTGCCTACTTTCTGTATTCGACTGAAGAAGCCTACTGTGTAGGCGAAACGTTTCGGAATAAAGTTGCCTAACTGTTGCCTTTGTGTCTTACCTACCAACCTGTCGGTATTTTATACCATTTTGATGTTCATCTTGTCAGACACTGCAACACATGGCCTCTTGGTACAGAAAACACCTTGGACAACCCTTTCAAGTGAGAACTGTTGGATCTGAGAGGGACCTGACCTATCAGTGGCTACATTCTCACTACTACTACTACTATGCACCTCTCCTTCCGACAGTATTTAAGTCTCCGCACTGTCGCTTGATCTTCAGATAGTTCCTGACTATGGAACTGAACTCTCCAGGCTGAGGGACTGACAACCTCAAATTCTACGACTTCAAGGGTGATGGACTGATTACATCGTCTTCACATCTCTACTGTTCCTGCCTACTTTCTGTATTCGACTGAAGAAGCCTACTGTGTAGGCGAAACGTTTCGGAATAAAGTTTCCTAACTGTTGCCTTTGTGTCTTACCTACCAACCTGATAGTACCTGTGTGTCAGCAGACTGTTGTGGGTGGCAATAGTTCTGCTGGAATGTTACATTCTGCGTCAGAGAGCGTTCCAGACCTGTCTGCAAGAATTTCCAGTTCCAGCTGTGGGTCATATGATTAAAACAAGCATCGGGAAACACTTGTCCTTTTTCCTGCTGGAATTATTGAGGTTACGGCTTAATTACTGCAATTAAGAAGGTTAATTACAGAATGTATATATCCTTGTGTTTTTTAAGCCGTTCATTATCCGTTCCAATTTCTGCGAAGCTTCGCGTTCAGCTTCAGAGCAGGAGGAGAAATGCCTTTACGTGTGGTAATGCGTCGCCAGGTTGCGTCGCCATGTTTCGTCGCCAGGTTGCGTCGCCAGGTTGCGTCGCCAGCGTTCTAACCTTACAGAGAGAAGAGATACATGTGGCAGTGATTCCTTTAAATACATAACACGTGTATTTATTCTGGTATTATAACATCTGTAACCTGTTCTTGCACGCAGGTGTTTACTAACAGGTGTGCAATGTTAAACCATGACAGGAGTCCTGGTCGTCTCTTACTATCTCATGAACACGTAAGATGACAAATTATGCAGGTAATGCTTACATACAGTATACATGTGACTGTATGTGTACATGTGTTTGTGTATACATTCATCTAAGTAGCGCTGCCTGCCAGTGCAATGATTAAGCCTTGCCAGGACCAGGAGCTGGTCTCGACGAGTGTGCCGTCCACGGAACACAGGTTATCTGAGGTCACGACAAGTGTGCCATCCACGGAACACAGGTTATCTGAGATCTCGACAAGTGTGCCATCCAAGGAACACAGGTTATCTGAGATCTCGCGCCTCAAGGGAGGTTTCTTGACGATGGCGAGGGGCTCTTGATCTAGGGAATTGGATCTGTGCTCCAGTTCCCTGAATTGAGCCTGAATACCTTCCATCCCCCCCTACATGCGCTGTATAATCCTACGGGTTTAGCGCTCCCCCATGATTATAATAATCTGAGGTCTCGACAAGTGTGCCATCCACGGAACACGTGTTGTCCGAGGTCTCGACAAGTGTGTCATCCAAGGAACACAGGTTGTCTGAGGTCTCGACAAGTGTGCCATCCAAGGAACACGTGTTGTCTGAGGTCTCGACAAGTGTGTCATCCAAGGAACACAGGTTGTCTGAGGTCTCGACAAGTGTGTCATCCAAGGAACACAGGTTGTCTGAGGTCTCGACAAGTGTGTCATCCAAGGAACACAGGTTGTCTGAAGTCTCGACAAGTGTGCCATCCAAGGAACACGTGTTGTCTGAGGTCTCGACAAGTGTACCATCCAAGGAACACAGGTTGTCTGAGGTCTCGACAAGTGTGCCATCCACGGAACACGCCGACTGCGGAGATGAGGATGCTGTGGTGGACGATGGATGCATGTGATGAATAACAAATGGATTCACTCGAACAAAACACTGGAGAATCCATCCTGACATTCAGCTCTTGAAACTGTGTGTGTGTACTCACCTAATTGTGGTTGCAGGGGTGTGTGTGTGTGTGTGTGTGTGTGTGTGTGTGTGTGTGTGTGTGTGTGTGTGTGTGTGAGAGAGAGAGAGAGAGAGAGGATAAGCGAGGGTAACAATTCGTTATACTTAATCTCAAAAAATGAGTGTTTTGTGTTATATTTATTCTCGCTGGAGTGGCAATGTTTTCAACGTTGTACCTCACATACTGTAGTGTTAACTGGTGCTCCTGAAGGAGGTATCCCACAGTATATAGTCATCACTGGTGAAGGTCTTGTTTCATGATCCTTCAGATGTTTGTGAGGCTCATGAAACAATGAGGTTATTGTCCAGTCTGATGTAATGTTCCAGTGTGTGACCCTTGATGTAATGTTCCAGTGTGTGACCCTTGATGTAATGTTCCAGTGTGTGACCCTTGATGTAATGTTCCAGTGTGTGATTTTCTACAAACTTCACACTCCATGTCACTGACATAGCTAAATTTGAACTGACATAGCAGTGATATCTTTTAGTCTGCTGATGTTATAACCTGCCCCACAGACATGTATTACTGTTTACATTTCATCATGGTGGTAATTTATCTCCTGTTCTGTAGACTTGTTTGCTATCTTTTTCCTGCAATGTTTTTTAAACTTTTGCCTAAGAAAGCGAAATTATATTAGCTATTTTTGTGTTTAATTTAGCATTGAATCTCCTGTCCCCAGGAGAAACATTTCCATAAAGTTCTCTGCAATTGTCTTCTTTTTTCAACATTCATTGAAGGAGTAATATCAGGAGATCAGTCCCTCAACACTTCAGAGGTGGTGATCAGTCCCTCAAGTTTTGACTGGTGGACTGAACATCAAACGTCCTCCCTCGTGTGATGGGTGTACTGTTCATTATCAGCGTAAATGACGCTGACCAGGACACTAATGCATCTCGTTTCCGTACTATTACCAACACCTCCATCACAATACACCAACGCTCCTTTAATTCGTGCTGTGGAACCCTTCTTCCTCCGCTCGTGACAATAACAGCGGGACTTTATGAAATTCCTTCCAGATACTCGAGTGCAACTCGCCTGACAACAACTTCTCACCAAAGTAGAAATATATATTAGTTCTGCTTGTAGACTCCGACTATACTCAGTGTAATCAAGCTGACTTTAGATTGCTGTGACCTTCCCTCGTCGGTCTACATTGTAGAGACAACGCTTGCAAACAACAGAATTCAGACCAACACTCGAGCAATGCCGAAAACCCTGGTGGTTTGGCCGCCCGTCCAATTATTGTAGATCACAGACGATTGCCGAGTCTGGAGAGCAGCGGATCATGACAACGACCCTTCAACGCAAGTTACTTCTTGTCTCGCCTCAACTACAACGAAGCACACTTCGTACTCTCGACGGCGGCCCGTTTTTTCTCGTGAAAGCAGAATCCGAAGTTTGAAGATGAGGATTTGTCACGAAATAGAGATGCTGTTCAACTACGTCACCAGGATATTGCATGTTTATTTTGCTTCAGTGTCGTTGTTAATGTTATGGTGATACCGACGAACTGTGGAAAATGACATTAATTAGAGGGAACGTTTCGACACTCGTAGCGAAACTCTTCTTTAAGTGTCCTGAACTGTACATAAGTATTCTTCACAATGGTTACTTACCACGCGATAACTCCTGTGTTGAACACTGGCGAGGTTCCACACACAACTTCCTCTTCACACACTGGCGAGGTTCCCCACACAACTTCCTCTTCACACACTGGCGAGGTTCCCCACACACAACTTCCTCTTCACACACTGGCGAGGTTCCCACACACAACTTCCTCTTCACACACTGGCGAGGTTCCCCCCACACAACTTCCTCTTCACACACTGGCGAGGTTCCCCCCACACAACTTCCTCTTCACACACTGGCGAGGTTCCCCACACACAACTTCCTCTTCACACACTGGCGAGGTTCCCCACACAACTTCCTCTTCACACACTGGCGAGGTTCCCCACACAACTTCCTCTTCACACACTGGCGAGGTTCCCCACACACAACTTCCTCTTCACACACTGGCGAGGTTCCCCACACAACTTCCTCTTCACACACTGGCGAGGTTCCCCACACAACTTCCTCTTCACACACTGGCGAGGTTCCCACACACAACTTCCTCTTCACACACTGGCGAGGTTCCCACACACAACTTCCTCTTCACACACTGGCGAGGTTCCCCACACACAACTTCCTCTTCACACACTGGCGAGGTTCCCACACACAACTTCGTCTTCACACACTGGCGAGGTTCCCCACACACAACTTCCTCTTCACACACTGGCGAGGTTCCCCACACACAACTTCCTCTTCACACACTGGCGAGGTTCCCCACACACAACTTCCTCTTCACACACTGGCGAGGTTCCCCACACAACTTCCTCTTCACACACTGGCGAGGTTCCCCACACACAACTTCCTCTTCACACACTGGCGAGGTTCCCCACACACAACTTCCTCTTCACACACTGGCGAGGTTCCCCACACACAACTTCCTCTTCACACACTGGCGAGGTTCCCCATACAACTTCTTCTTCACACACTGGCGAGGTTCCCCATACAACTTCCTCTTCACACACTAGCGAGGTTCCCCATACAACTTCCTCTTCACACACTGGCGAGGTTCTCCCACACAACTTCCTCTTCACACACTGGCGAGGTTCCCCCCACACAACTTCCTCTTCACACACTGGCGAGGTTCCCCATACAACTTCCTCTTCACACACTGGCGAGGTTCCCCACACAACTTCCTCTTCACACACTGGCGAGGTTCCCCACACACAACTTCCTCTTCACACACTGGCGAGGTTCCCCACACAACTTCCTCTTCACACACTGGCGAGGTTCCCACACACAACTTCCTCTTCACACACTGGCGAGGTTCCCCATACAACTTCCTCTTCACACACTGGCGAGGTTCTCCCACACAACTTCCTCTTCACACACTGGCGAGGTTCCCCACACAACTTCCTCTTCACACACTGGCGAGGTTCCCCACACACAACTTCCTCTTCACACACTGGCCCCCCACACAACTTCCTCTTCACACACTGGCGAGGTTCCCCACACACAACTTCCTCTTCACACACTGGCGAGGTTCCCCCCACACAACTTCCTCTTCACACACTGGCGAGGTTCCCCCCACACAACTTCCTCTTCACACACTGGCGAGGTTCCCCCCACACAACTTCCTCTTCACACACTGGCGAGGTTCCCCATACAACTTCCTCTTCACACACTGGCGAGGTTCCCCCCACACAACTTCCTCTTCACACACTGGCGAGGTTCCCCACACACAACTTCCTCTTCACACACTGGCGAGGTTCCCCCCACACAACTTCCTCTTCACACACTGGCGAGGTTCCCCCCACACAACTTCCTCTTCACACACTGGCGAGGTTCCCCACACACAACTTCCTCTTCACACACTGGCGAGGTTCCCCGAGGTTCCCCACACAACTTCCTCTTCACACACTGGCGAGGTTCCCCACACACAACTTCCTCTTCACACACTGGCGAGGTTCCCCACACACAACTTCCTCTTCACACACTGGCGAGGTTCACACCCGAGTTTCCCCACACACAACTTCCTCTTCACACACTGGCGAGGTTCCCCACACACAACTTCCTCTTCACACACTGGCGAGGTTCCCCACACACAACTTCCTCTTCACACACTGGCGAGGTTCCCCACACACAACTTCCTCTTCACACACTGGCCAGGTTCCCCACACACAACTTCCTCTTCACACACTGGCGAGGTTCCCCCACACAACTTCCTCTTCACACACTGGCGAGGTTCCCCACACACAACTTCCTCTTCACACACTTCCTCCAGACCGACAGTCCTCTCCAACTGTTTCTTCCAGTGTTACACAACAATCCCAAAGACTTTCTTTAAAAAAAAAAACTCCCACTTCAATGTTTCGCAACCACACTACCAATACTTTGGTTGACGTATAACCTCAGACTGACTCCTCTTGTATCTACGATAGTCTCAGTTACACATGGTTCCCTTCCAACCTTGCACATCCCCTGTCCTCCCCAGCCACAGGTCACCTCCTACCTCCTCTACTCTCACAAGATCCTCCATCACTTGAGTCAGCTACTCGCTACTGTTACGACCTCCTGTACATACTGTTTCTGTAGCTTACAAGCGACAACACACGCATGTCGCACTGTATGGGTAACTCAGTGAACTTGGCGTGTTTGTGTTGTCACCGTTCTCTCTCTCTCCCCCATTCTCTCTCCCTTCCCATGCTCTTTCTACTCCATTCTCCTCCATTCTCTCTTCCATCTAGAAATTGCCTATTTCCTCATTGTCAAATAACTTTTAATATTTTTCTCTCTCTTCCCAACAACGTCTTATTACCTTTGAACAGAGGATTATCTTCTAGTTACCTGCAATAATTGCTTTGATGTTAAAGGTAATTCTCCAGGTGGAAGATTAAGTAAAGTCTTGTTAACAAGTAGTGTAATCAGTGTGTTTGTCTGGCCTGTGTGATTACTCCTGACTTAGTCTCGACAACCTCAGGTCATTACTGTACTGATGAACCCGGAGAGCTTGTTCCACCACGAACTAATTCTGAAATTTTCTCTTATTCGATTAAAGATATTTTCATTTATATTAATGTAAAAATTAATTTTGTACCAAAGGAACCTTTGAAAATTTACCTAACCATATTATAACAAACGCGATTTAACCTAATCCAACTAAATATATTTTAGATAAGTTTACAATAATTTAATAAACAAACACAATGAAATGTATTTTTTCGTTAGGTTCAGAATGATTTTTGCGAAATTATTGCATACAGAATTTCGCTTGTCATATTCGGCAAGAAGAGTGTTGCTATTTAAGCCAAAATCACAAGTTTTACCTATTCGGTGGGAGACGGCCGACTTGTTAATATATATATATATATATATATATATATATATATATATATATATATATAATATGTCGTGCCGAATAGGCAGAACTTGCGATCTTGGCTTAAATAGCAACGTTCATCTTGTCATATAGGACAAGGGAAAATTTGTGTATGCAACAATTTCGCCAAAATCATTCTGAACCTAACGAAAAAAATATATTTCTGTGTTTTAGTATTAAATTACTGTAAACAAATCTAAAATATATTTAGTTGGGTTAGGCTAAAATAAATTGTTCTTGTTATAATAAGGTTAGGTAAGTTTTCTAAGATTCTTTTGGAGCAAAATTAAAAAATTTTACATTAACATTAATGAAAAAAAATATACCTTTAAACGTATAAGAGAAAGTTTTAGAATTGACTTAATTTTAAATGAGTTCTTGCTAATTGACCAGTTTTACATATTCGGCACGACATATATATATATATATATATAGATATATATATATATATATATATATATATATATATATATATATATATATATATATATATATATTGCTCGACCAGGAAAGGTATCCCTGTATTTTACAATCCCAGCCCTGTGTTGGCTCACTCGAAAGGAATATCACAGTATGTGGAGCAAATTTATAATGCTGTTAAGCATGATATACCATCATTTTCGTTTGAAGCCTATCGGCAGACATTTTTCAGTTGTTGAACGGAGGCCTACTTTTTTAAACACGTTTAATAAAATTTTAACTTTACCCGAAATCAATGGGAAGTTTCCTTTGCGTAAAATAACACCTGCGCTAAAGGTTTGAAGCCTAGCAGAAAAGGCATTCTTGAGATAACACACAATAATGTGTTTATTAAGTTTTAAGACACCGATAAATTTGCACCTACGATAATTTGCCGGTGGTATTTTTTCCCCTGTAAAATAGTTTTCTTTAAATATAATCGTTAAATTGGCCCCAACACACTTCACTAACAGTCATAACTATTTTCTAAGATACACCGTTGTTGAAAGTTTGAAGGCGACCAGAAGAGGCATTCTCAAGTTTTTGGTGTTAAATAGATCTCCAAATCCAGAGATTGTTTATGTAAGAGCGACACAAGAGCGCCTGCGCATGCCAGGTGCATCACGAACCTTGCTCAAGTTACAGTACAACACCGTTGGCGACCTCGAGTAGGTGAGGCGGTCTCTAGTTAACGAAACTCGGGCAACGATGGCTGGTGATGGACCGGGCCGCCGGGGGCGTTGACCCCCGGAAAAAGTAACCACATGAAGGTCACCATCAGAGAATACCCGAGTAACGTTATATCAATTAAACTGAGGAATACACAACTGAAGTCATTGATTACCTCACACCTGGTGGGCAGGAGGAGTCAGGTAGTGAAGCGGTTAGGGCGCAACTCTTATTTATATTGTACGGGATTCCTGGCCTTAAATCACGTCACTTTCGGGCGTCTTCCTCTGGGGGTGAAGATAGTCTTAAACAATTTGCAGAAGTTAGTGTGTGTTGGAGGCTGCTAGTTGGGGAGAAGGATGGAGGAAAATAAGGAGAGAGAAGACCTGGAGGACAGGAAAAAGGAATGAATGTGTGTGTGTGTGTGTTATATATATATATATATATATGAAATATAACCACAGCGAAAAATTATAACAAACAGAGCACGTTGATGATTTTTCACATTATCGAGAACCAACTAAAATCAATAAAACAAAAGAATTCGGAAACAAAGATGTGGCGCCACACACGAACTTGGTGAGCGTGGCAGATACACCTCCAGTGTTCTGAAGTTTTTAGTCAGTTCACATGTCAGGTAAAATTTTAAAGAGTAACAGCAGAGGTAAAGAGAGTTTTGTTAACATATTTTATAATCTTACGTATTGTACACGAGTCTAATTTGTACACTCCTGGACTTGTCATAACTCTGAGTCATGAAAATCAGTCGGGTGATTAAAATCTCTCTGATATGAATAAACAGTATTAGATTTTTGTGGTATTTATGTTGCTGTAACCTTAGTTCAAGACTTACTTTTCTAGTTTGATCATTTATTGTATTATATTCGGGAGTCCTTGACAGCCATCAATATTTTTGGTGTATGGAATATTACTACGATTCTCTGTGTGTATATTTGTGTGTGAATACACACACACACACACACACACACACACACACACACACACACACACACACACACACACACACACACACACACACACACAAGCAGGTGGGTGTGTGGGGGTAGATTGAGTGGTCTGGGAACAATGGCATCAACATCTCACTGCCTACAACTTTTGGAAGAGATGTGTGAGGTGTGCTGTGCCGCCGTCTCCAAACTTGACTCTTAATGGACCAAACTTGTGTTGTGACTGATGCATTAGTGTTTGTACTGAGTGTTGATGACTCTTGTGAGTCTGTGTGTTTGTTGTATAAAGAGCCTTGAATGACTCTGTTGAGATTCTTGAAGGCTGTTCTTAGATTTGCCAGACAATCATTAGTTGCAGAAGTTATTCGGTTGATGTGAGCCGAGCTGAGCTGAGCTACGTCTTTAGACTCGGTTACCTGAGTTCACGCTCCTTGTCCGATCTTGTTTGCCTCTTCCCCAATCTTCATAAAGTCCATTTGCTGGGGTTGAATTCAAGCAAGCGCGTATCTAACCAAATCTTGCACCTTATCCAGATCCGTTGATAACCTTTTCCTGTTCTCACCTTTCTTCTTCTCGTCATTCCCATCTGGTATCTCTTTCACATAAATGAGAACACTATAGACACTAATATTGATCCTTGCAGAACCCTCTTGTTACTCTTCCTCATTCTGACATCTCCTCTGGGCAGTCACTCTGTTTACTTTTCCTAACGTTCTCTTAGATCCCCCGTAGGAGGACCTCCCTGCTATTACTGCCCCCCACTTTCAAAACCTTTTACCCCTGTCTCTTCAGGAATACCGTATCAGGCGCCTTCTTGCAGTTTAAGAAAATACAGTTCACCCATCTCTCTCTCTCTCTCCTGTCTCACTGCTTCTTTCATTTTGTCATCGAACTCTAACAAAGTGATAAGACAAGATTTGTTATCTCTGGACCTTTGATAGTCATTATCTTCACTACATTGCATGGTATGCTTGTCACTCAGTCTGTGGCTCAACACTTAGTGATAGGAAGACCTTTCCCACCAACGCCATGGTTGACTCTGGTAGCTGTGCTGCTGTCAGTGCTGGTTGCTGATTCTGGTATCTGTTGCTGCTGTCAGTGCTGGTTGCTGATTCTGGTATCTGTTGCTGCTGTCAGTGTTGGGTTCCGATTCTGGCACCTGTTGCTGCTGTCACTGTTGGGTTCTGACTCTAATATAACTCTAGAAATTACACCAGTTGTGAACTCGCAGCCCTGAACTTACGCATATAACCAATGCAAAATATGTCGAAATTTCCCTAATTAAGGCACATGCCGCTCCAGCTCCTGCTAGCTCCTTCACCCAGGAACATGGCGTAGCACAGTAGATGGATAACACTGCTGTCATACTGCAAATCACCAAGAGCAGAGAGTGCGAGAAAAATAAAGCCTCGTAAACGGCAGTATGATCATGGAACCGCCAGGGATAGTTTAGTGCTAGGAAGTGGAACAAAATGGCAAGAAATGTTAAGAATGTATGATGAGTCCCGTAGCTCGGACGCTAGCGAACTCAACTCGCACACTGAGGTCCGGAGTTCGAATCTCCGGTACGGCTGAACAACATTAGGACGTGTTTCCATAAGACATCTGCTGTCCATGTTCACCCATCAGTATAAAATAGGTACCTGGGTGTTAGTCGACTGGTGTGGGTCGCATCCTGGGACAAAACTGACCTAATTTGCCCGAAATGCTCAGCATAACAAGCGGCTTTCTGTGTAGTAGTATGTCATTGATGTCAGTTAGGACTGTATACCTTGTATATGTACTTGTAGAAATATATATATATATATATATATATATATATATATATATATATATATATATATATATATATATATATATATATATATATACTCTTGAAGTCAACAACCCTTCCTCAGCCCTCTGGACAACAGTTTTGGTAATCCCGCACCTCCTCCTAACTTCCAAACTACGAATTCTCTGCATTATATTCACACCACACATTGCCCTCAGACATGACATCTCCACTGCCTCCAGCCTTCTCCTCGCTGCAACATTCATCACCCACGCTTCACACCCATATAAGAGCGTTGGTAAAACTATACTCTCATACATTCCCCTCTTTGCCTCCAAGGACAAAGTTCTTTGTCTCCACTGACTCCTAAGTGCACCACTCACTCTTTTTCCCTCATCAATTCTATGATTCACCTCATCTTTCATAGACCCATCCGCTGACACGTCCACTCCCAAATATCTGAATACGTTCACCTCCTCCATACTCTCTCCCTCCAATCTGATATTCAATCTTTCATCACCTAATCTTTTTGTTATCCTCATAACCTTACTCTTTCCTGTATTCACCTTTAATTTTCTTCTTTTGCACACCCTACCAAATTCATCCACCAATCTCTGCAGCTTCTCTTCAGAATCTCCCAAGAGCACAGTGTAATCAGCAAAGAGCAGCTGTGACAACTCCCACTTTGTGTGTGATTCTTTATCTTTTAACTCCACGCCTCTTGCCAAGACCCTCGCATTTACTTCTCTTACAACCCCATCTATAAATATATTAAACAACCACGGTGACATCACACATCCTTGTCTAAGGCCTACTTTTACTGGGAAAAAATTTCCCTCTTTCCTACATACTCTAACTTGAGCCTCACTATCCTCGTAAAAACTCTTCACTGCTTTCAGTAACCTACCTCCTACACCATACACTTGCAACATCTGCCACATTGCCCCCCTATCCACCCTGTCATACGCCTTTTCCAAATCCATAAATGCCACAAAGACCTCTTTAGCCTTATCTAAATACTGTTCACTTATATGTTTCACTGTAAACACCTGGTCCACACACCCCCTACCTTTCCTAAAGCCTCCTTGTTCATCTGCTATCCTATTCTCCGTCTTACTCTTAATTCTTTCAATTATAACTCTACCATACACTTTACCAGGTACACTCAACAGACTTATCCCCCTATAATTTTTGCACTCTCTTTTATCCCCTTTGCCTTTATACAAAGGAACTATGCATGCTCTCTGCCAATCCCTAGGTACCTTACCCTCTTCCATACATTTATTAAATAATTGCACCAACCACTCCAAAACTATATCCCCACCTGCTTTTAACATTTCTATCTTTATCCCATCAATCCCGGCTGCCTTACCCCCTTTCATTTTACCTACTGCCTCACGAACTTCCCCCACACTCACAACTGGCTCTTCCTCACTCCTACAAGATGTTATTCCTCCTTGCCCTATACACGAAATCACAGCTTCCCTATCTTCATCAACATTTAACAATTCCTCAAAATATTCCCTCCATCTTCCCAATACCTCTAACTCTCCATTTAATAACTCTCCTCTCCTATTTTCAACTGACAAATCCATTTGTTCTCTAGGCTTTCTTAACTTGTTAATCTCACTCCAAAACTTTTTCTTATTTTCAACAAAATTTGTTGATAACATCTCACCCACTCTCTCATTTGCTCTCTTTTTACATTGCTTCACCACTCTCTTAACCTCTCTCTTTTTCTCCATATACTCTTCCCTCCTTGCATCACTTCTACTTTGTAAAAACTTCTCATATGCTAACTTTTTCTCCCTTACTACTCTCTTTACATCATCATTCCACCAATCGCTCCTCTTCCCTCCTGCACCCACTTTCCTGTAACCACAAACTTCTGCTGAACACTCTAACACTTCATTTTTAAACCTACCCCATACCTCTTCGACCCCATTGCCTATGCTCTCATTAGCCCATCTATCCTCCAATAGCTGTTTATATCTTACCCTAACTGCCTCCTCTTTTAGTTTATAAACCTTCACCTCTCTCTTCCCTGATGCTTCTATTCTCCTTGTATCCCATCTACTTTTTACTCTCAGTGTAGCTACAACTAGAAAGTGATCTGATATATCTGTGGCCCCTCTATAAACATGTACATCCTGAAGTCTACTCAACAGTCTTTTATCTACCAATAAACAAACTACTGTCATTTCGCCCTACATCATATCGTGTATACTTATTTATCCTCTTTTTCTTAAAATATGTATTACCTATAACTAAACCCCTTTCTATACAAAGTTCAATCAAAGGGCTCCCATTATCATTTACACCTGGCACCCCAAACTTACCTTACCACACCCTCTCTAAAAGTTTCTCCTACTTTAGCATTCAGGTCCCCTACCACAATTACTCTCTCACTTGGTTCAAAGGCTCCTATACATTCACTTAACATCTCCCAAAATCTCTCTCTCTCCTCTGCATTCCTCTCTTCTCCAGGTGCATACACGCTTATTATGACCCACTTCTCGCATCCAACCTTTACTTTAATCCACATAATTCTTGAATTTACACATTCATATATATATATATATATATATATATATATATATATATATATATATAATATGGTACAGAAGATTTAAGAGATACATTGTTGATATAAAGGTGGCATATAAGGTACATGTTGTTACGTGTGACGTGTGTATCACCGATTATAAGGCGAAAATCTCATCCAGCTCCTCAGAGCTGGGGCGTGTGCCCAAAATACAGCAGGCATTACCCCTTTGAACAACCGCACTGAGCCGCTGGAACAGAAAACTAGCTGCCCTGGGATCCCTAGTTACCCTGATGAGTCTTTTTCCCAGCTCCTTAAGGAATTTAGATGCACTCTTTCCCCATGAGCCAAGGGTCTCTGAGCCTATGGGAACAAACATAAAATGATGGGCAAGTTCTCCATATTTTCTAGACTTTTGGGACTCCCTGAAGCTGGCAGCTGCCCCTCCTTCCTCCCTGGTGTATTGGAGATGGGTATCAGCCAAGGTAGATGCACATGTATAGTCCCACACCACCTGGTTCCCATCTGTCCAGGCTTGAAGGGTGATACCATCTGGACGCTTCTGGCTGCCATCAGATCTGCATAGCTGGGGTGGCTCCCTTACTGCTGGGCATCCAGCTGTTGTGAGGCTCCTCTTGATAATGTTATTAACCTCCTCATGTCTTGCAGTCTTTTCCTCGGATTTACGGCACACAAGACCATGGTACCCGAATCGGTCTGCTGCTTCACTGCCACAAATACACCTATGTTCGGCGAGAATAGGGGCGGCAAGTCGAAGGGCAACACCGATGCGGATGGTCTGTGGGTCGAGGCGTGTGCCAAGGCTGGAGTTGGGAACAGCCAACAGAAAGTCCCCAGCATGAGGGGCTCTCACTGCCAGGAGGCGGGCTCTATCCTTCCCTGACACTCTGAAGCATTGTTGAGGCTATATTTTCCACTATTGGACCATCTCAGTGCGATTGTTTGTAGTTGTTGGGGGGAGCAGGTCTGGTTTCAGAGCCCGTTAGATTATCCCAGATCATTGCTCCGTCAATGAATTTTTGGGAGCCATGTTGGACTGGACTCAGAGCCAGTAGCAGGATCGTTCGTCAGAGCCACAGATACTGTGTCCAACCAACGTGATCCCCACCACAGCGACTAGCAATGTATTATCTTCTGTTGTCAAACTTACAAAGTCTCAAACCGAGTAAAAATACTAAAATATCGTTTATCACTGGTGTCGTGGAGAAGAATGCAGTGTCTGCAGCTTTCACAGAAACTTAACTAAGGTTATTGTGATAATGAAATAATGATTACAGGAGACAACTTTTTCAGATGCTACCGGAAAAGAGAAAAGCATGAAGGAGAAGTCAGCCTATATGTTAGTCGCTCATGTATACTGAGTTACTGACCACCTCTAATCATGTAGTAAAAGTTCTGGCAGTCAGAACTAAAAACCAGAGTTGTGCTTGTATATAACAGTCTAGTACGGGCCAGTAGGCCTGCTGCAGTGTTCAGTTCTTATGTTCTTGTACAGTTTTCCAGCTGTTAGAAGATTAGTTACTGAAGACCGAACGTTTTAATAACTTAGCAAACCCAGCCCCAAATATCATGCTGCTTTAAGACTGTAGCAAGAACTGCAACTACAACAGAGTCCCTGGAGGTACAGTAACTTGGTGCAACAGTCCCAAACAGAATTAGTAAATCTCTGCAATAAATTAGCTGAAGTCAACAGGGGGAGGGGGGGGTTGACCCTGGGAACCTCCTTCAAGTAACCTTCAATGTTCGTAATTTTTATCGTTTGTCGATTTTATCCACGAGTACAAACAGGCAGCACGTCTGTCTCGTGCTTAGCAGACGGAGGATCAAGCCTCCACCACTTATTGCGCTGAATTCCCCACATGGGTTTAATGCTTAATATGATAATCACACTTCCTACTAAAATGTTGAGTAACCTACACGGTGATGTGCCCCACGATGTCACACTTCCTACTATAATGTGCCAGAGTGTTGAGTAACCTACAGTTGATGTGCCCCATGATGTCACACTTCCTACTATAAGGTGCCAGAGTGTTGAGTAACCTACAGTTGATGTGCCCCATGATGTCACACTTCCTACTATAAGGTGCCTGAATGTTGAGTAACCTACAGTTGATGTGCCCCATGATGTCACACTTCCTACTATAAGGTGCCTGATGCTACTATAAGGTGCCTGAATGTTGAGTAACCTACACGGTGATGTGCCCCATGATGTCACACTTCCTACTATAAGGTGCCTGAGTGTTGAGTAACCTACACGGTGATGTGCCCCATGATGTCACACTTCCTGCTATAAGGTGCCTGAGTGTTGAGTAATCTACACGGTGATGTGGTCCGTGATGTCACACTTCCTACTAAAAGGACTACACTCACTGTCTTCCAGATCTCTGGTAACTGTCTCATGTCTATTGACCTATAGATTTTAGCTAGTGGTTCAGACAGTGCTTCTTCCACCTCACAGAATTCATGTTAACACCTTGTCAGGACCCACTGGCTTTGATGTACTCAGTTCCTTCAGTTGTTTTATGTAATTCTTTCGCAGTTGCGTGTATTGTCTTGGATCTGCTAGTGTACTCTCTGCCCTGTGGGTTTTCCGGTCCGGCCTGAGTTGCCATTGATAAGACCTCCTTAAATCGTTTGTTCAACACTTCGCAGAGTTTATTGTTTCGTGAAGCACTCTCCTCTCTTTTTCCGGTCGAATTTCTTGGTGTTTTGCTGTCTTCTTTCTTCTGATGTGAGGGTGAAGCAGTTGTGGTTCAGACTTGTCCTTCGCTGCTGTGCTATTCTCAAACTGTCAGACAGACGCTTCTTCCAGGTAGGAAGACTGATCTGGCAGGTTCTTTCCTGGTTCATCTGCTCCCTTCTCTGTTCCATTTTATTTCACGATCTTGTGGGTTTTTTTCTGTTATGCTTCGGTGCATCGCTGAAACGTGTGTGTGTGTGTGTGTGTGTGTGTGTGTGTGTGTGTGTGTGTGTGTGTGTGTGTGTGTGTGTGTGAGTGTTGTGTGTACTTGTTTGCCCTCACTCACTTTCAATTCTCCTTTTGTGCAGAACAAAGGGTGTCTATGGGTTATGACTGATTAGGTTAGTGATCCAATCAAACCAGTTGTGGAATTCAGCCCAGAAACCTGCCACCCCCATTTCTAGCTACCTGAATTATTGCCTCTTGTTTACACAGGCAGACTATAGCAAGCCGGTTGCAGGTATGTTACATCTCTGGTAGGCTGAAGGATGTGGTAAGACCCTTCACAATGGTCAGCCCTCATAAAGTACAATAGGTACTTACTCGTGAAGGGTTGGACTCTATGGTACCTCCGTCGGAACACCTGAGATACTTGTAAAAGTCACAATCTGCAACCGCCTTGTTAGCATTAAGGGAGCCCTTTATTACCGTGAAACAACTAATTCGCGGAATAATGTGCTATCGAATGTTAGAGTATTTCATTGCACAAAGGCCTGTCGTAGGAGAAGTCATCCTAATTAGGCCGTTGATATTTCGGCTCTATTCGGCAGAGCTTTGTGCACTTGCCTCTTCACTCGCTATGTATTTTTTTGTGTGTGTGTGCAACTGAAGTCGGGTAGACAGGAGTGGGACGCTCGGCGTAAGCAGTGGTCACTCATGGCTGGTTGGAACAAGTGTTCACTGTTCACAATTGTCTCGGTAATGTAGCCACTATGCTAAATTACTCTAACTTAATTTAAATACGTATAATTAGTAGTGTACAGTACATTAGACTATTGAGACTTCATTACTAGATTAGTCTTACAAATTAATAGTGGATAAGGAAATGTGGCACCATCGAGTAGGCATATGTGGGTTCGGGAAATCAGCCAGTCCCGTGATTGTCCACACCCTTCTTTCATTCCCTCCCTCCTTTCTTTTCCTCCCTTCTTCCTCCCTCTCTCTCTCCTTCCCTTCCTTTCCCTCTCTGCCTCCTTTCTACTCTTGTCTTCCCTCCCTCCCACTCCTCTCAGTTTCTGCGTCCAGTAACAGACGGGTAACTTGTGCAAGAACCTGACAGCACGACAAGTTGTCAAGAGCAACTCATTCCATCTGCTTCGCTATCACCAACTCTCAGACATTAAGCTGATAGGTTGTCATTGTGTGGGGGGGGGGGAGGGAGGGTGATTCGGAGAGTCTGTCAAAGAATAGGTAACAGGAGACCTACTGGGATGATTCTACCGAGGGGTAGATGATACGACGATGAGGACAGGATAAGTGACGTAATATAACGATCCTTTTATGTCGGAGAGCAGTGGGTAGGAGAGGATAAGTGAAGATTGGTGTTTGGTGGAGATGAGAGGTTACCTGTGCCTCTGTTCACTTCCGGAGGTGGTCACCCCCGCGGCCTGGTCCCCGACCAGCCCTCTTGGTTCTTGTCCTGATCAATCAAGCTGTTGGAACGAATAAATAAAAACATAAGTAGGATTCTGGAACAGACATAGCCATCACTGAACACTTACTCTGCAAACAGACCATTCCTTCCTATCTCCTCTTTTCTTTGTCTCCTTTCTTCCCTATCCCTATTTTCACTATCCAGTCATGGTCTCTCTCCTCACCCCTGTCCATACTGTCAGTTCATAAGCCTGGTACATCACGGAAAGGACTTACTTATGTATGTCTGCCAGCGCTCGCACAAGGGTAAACGTGTCACACACAGGCGGATTGACCGCTCACGAACACCTGTCGTAGCAGAACTGTGGGGTCGCGTGTAAACAAATGCGATGTTCGTCATTGTTAGCAAGTCCCTGACCGACCAGAGACCAGCCACGAGTACCGGACGAAGGATCGAGCCTTCAATAACCTAGAACTTGTTACTTATTGAATAATGATCTTATGGGAGATTATTATTATTATTAGTAGTAGTAATTACTGTTAATTGGTGATTATTTTTATTTATCGTTTAGTATTTTATTCAAATTTATTCATATAACATTTTACACTGGGAAAAAGTTCCATATCCATCAAATAGCCAATTTGTTTTTTTTACTGACTAAATTTTGCCAGGAAAAAGCGACAATATATCACGTTTAGCTTCATAAGAGTCTTGAGGCTGATGTATAAATCCTGCAGCAAAATACAGCGTGTTTTATGAGGGGCAATAAATTATGCGGTGTTCTTATTCCTGGCGTGTTTTGAGTCATAATCTGGTGGCGTGTCTCAGAAGGTAAATGCTGGGAGAGCCACGATAAACTCTGGGAATTATTGTTAATTTCCCATGCATAGTTTTTGTTGGGTGATTATGTTTAATGTGGGCAATTCTTTTGTTTTTTTATTGTTATTAAGAGGGTTTAATAACCCATTAGGGGAGGTAGGTGGGTGTACTTACCTACTTGTGGTTGCAGGGGTCGAGTCACAACTCATGCCACCGCCTCGGCTGGTCGCTACTAGGTCTACTCTCTTCTTGTTCCATGAGGTAACTCTGGTTTACCTCATGTTAAATCTCTTGTTCTATGAGGTTTATCGTACCTCTTTTTTAAGTTGTGTATGGATCCTGCTTCCACTACATCACTCAGGATTGTTTCACTTCCTGACAACTCTGACTGAAGAAATACTTCCTAACATCCCTGTGACTCATCGGAGTTTTTAACTTCCAGTTCTGACTCCTTGCTGTTGTGTCCCCTCCCTGAAACATTCTGTCCCTGTCTACTTTATCAGTTCCTCGCAGTATTGTATATGTATTTATCTTGTCTTCCCTATCCCTTCTGTCGTATAGTGTCGTCAGGCTGATTTCCCTTAACCACTCCTAGTAAGACATGCCCCTTGGCTCCGGGACTAGTCTTGTTGCAAATCTTTTCACTTTTTCTAATTTGTTGATGTGCTTGACCAGATGTGGGTTCCAGACTGGTGTTGTATATCTCAGTATGGGCCTGACATACACGGTGTACAAGGTCTTGAATGATCCCTTACTCGGGTGTCGAAACGCTGTTCTTAGGTTTGCCAGGCGCCAATGTGCTGCAGCAGTTATTTGGTTGATGTGCGCCTCAGGAGATATGCTCGGTGTTATACTCACCCCAAGATCCTTTCAACTGAGTGAGGTTTGCAGCTTTTGTCCCCCTAGCTTGTACTCCGTGTGTGGTCTTCTTTAACTTTCCCAAACTTCATGACTTTGCACTGTGTACATGTAATGTATCTGGCATGGCTGTGTTGGGTTATCTTAGTGTCAGTAAACCACCTTAAATGGCTCTTTTATGTAGTAAGCTACCTTACATGGCTATGTTGGGTTATCCTGGGCTGTTATCCTCGCGGGACGTTACGGTGACAGAGGTGAAGAGTCTTGTCGAGCCTTGCCAATGTAACAGAGGTTTTGCTGGGGTGTTATTTTTTTCATTATTTTTGTGTGTGTGGGAGGGGGGATGGTTCGTGCACGTTTATTCGTGTGCACCTTGTAAATAGCGGTCCTGAGTGTCGGTTGTGTGGTCATTATTTATCTTAGTAGATGTTCAGTCTGGGCGACAGGTGGCGCTCAACCGCACTCTCTTGACGCAGGGGCACGGGTGAGAGAGGGAGGAAGCAGGGGTGAGAGAGGGAGGAAGCAGGGGTGAGAGAGGGAGGAAGCAGGGGTGAGAGAGGGAGGAAGCAGGGGTGAGAGAGGGAGGAAGCAGGGGTGAGAGAGGGAGGAAGCAGGGGTGAGAGAGGGAGGAAGCAGGGGTGAGAGAGGGAGGAAGTAGGTGTGAGAGAGGGAGGAAGTAGGTGTGAGAGAGGGAGGAAGTAGGTGTGAGAGAGGGAGGAAGTAGGTGTGAGAGAGGGAGGAAGTAGGTGTGAGAGAGGGAGGAAGGAGGGGCGAGAGAGGGAGGGGCGAGAGAGGGAGGAAGGAGGGGCGAGAGAGGGAGGAAGGAGGGGTGAGAGAGGGAGGAAGGAGGGGCGAGAGAGGGAGGAAGGAGGGGCGAGAGAGGGAGGAAGGAGCGAGTGAGAGAGGGAGGAAGTAGGTGCGAGAGAGGGAGGAAGTAGGGGCGAGAGAGGGAGGAAGGAGGGGTGAGAGAGGGAGGAAGGAGGGGCGAGAGAGGGAGGAAGGAGGGGCGAGAGAGGGAGGAAGGCAGGGGTGAGAGAGGGAGGAAGCAGGGGGGAGAGAGGGAGGAAGGAGGAGCGAGAGAGTGAGGAAGCAGGGGTGAGAGAGGGAGGAAGCAGGGGTGAGAGAGGGAGGAAGCAGGGGTGAGAGAGGGAGGAAGCAGGGGTGAGAGAGGGAGGAAGTAGGTGTGAGAGAGGGAGGAAGTAGGTGTGAGAGAGGGAGGAAGTAGGTGTGAGAGAGGGAGGAAGTAGGTGTGAGAGAGGGAGGAAGTAGGTGTGAGAGAGGGAGGAAGTAGGTGTGAGAGAGGGAGGAAGTAGGTGTGAGAGAGGGAGGAAGTAGGTGTGAGAGAGGGAGGAAGTAGGTGTGAGAGAGGGAGGAAGGAGGGGTGAGAGAGGGAGGAAGGAGGGGTGAGAGAGGGAGGAAGGAGGGGTGAGAGAGGGAGGAAGGAGGGGTGAGAGAGGGAGGAAGCAGGGGTGAGAGAGGGAGGAAGTAGGTGTGAGAGAGGGAGGAAGTAGGTGTGAGAGAGGGAGGAAGTAGGTGTGAGAGAGGGAGGAAGGAGGGGTGAGAGAGGGAGGAAGCAGGGGTGAGAGAGGGAGGAAGCAGGGGTGAGAGAGGGAGGAAGCAGGGGTGAGAGAGGGAGGAAGGAGGGGCGAGAGAGGGAGGAAGGAGGGGCGAGAGAGGGAGGAAGGAGGGGTGAGAGAGGGAGGAAGTAGGTGTGAGAGAGGGAGGAAGTAGGTGTGAGAGAGGGAGGAAGTAGGTGTGAGAGAGGGAGGAAGTAGGTGTGAGAGAGGGAGGAAGTAGGTGTGAGAGGGAGGAAGTAGGTGTGAGAGAGGGAGGAAGTAGGTGTGAGAGAGGGAGGAAGGAGGGGTGAGAGAGGGAGGAAGGAGGTGTGAGAGAGGGAGGAAGTAGGTGTGAGAGAGGGAGGAAGTAGGTGTGAGAGAGGGAGGAAGTAGGTGTGAGAGAGGGAGGAAGTAGGTGTGAGAGAGGGAGGAAGGAGGGGTGAGAGAGGGAGGAAGGAGGGGCGAGAGAGGGAGGAAGGAGGGGCGAGAGAGGGAGGAAGTAGGTGTGAGAGAGGGAGGAAGTAGGTGTGAGAGAGGGAGGAAGTAGGTGTGAGAGAGGGAGGAAGTAGGTGTGAGAGAGGGAGGAAGTAGGTGTGAGAGAGGGAGGAAGGAGGGGTGAGAGAGGGAGGAAGTAGGTGTGAGAGAGGGAGGAAGGAGGGGCGAGAGAGGGAGGAAGGAGGGGCGAGAGAGGGAGGAAGCAGGGGCGAGAGAGGGAGGAAGCAGGTGTGAGAGAGGGAGGAAGCAGGTGTGAGAGAGGGAGGAAGCAGGTGTGAGAGAGGGAGGAAGTAGGTGTGAGAGGGGGAGGAAGTAGGTGTGAGAGAGGGAGGAAGTAGGTGTGAGAGAGGGAGGAAGGAGGGGCGAGAGAGGGAGGAAGGAGGAGCGAGAGAGGGAGGAAGGAGGGGCGAGAGAGGGAGGAAGGAGGAGCGAGAGAGGGAGGTAGGAGGGGCGAGAGTGGGAGGAAGGAGGGGCGAGAGAGGGAGGAAGGAGGGGCGAGAGAGGGAGGAAGGAGGGGCGAGAGAGGGAGGAAGGAGGGGCGAGAGAGGGAGGAAGGAGGGGCGAGAGAGGGAGGAAGGAGGGGCGAGAGAGGGAGGAAGGAGGGGCGAGAGAGGGAGGAAGCAGGGGCGAGAGAGACAGGGTAAAGGTGCTAAACATTGACCCTATACCATGATCCACGTGTGTTGTCAGGTGGGATATTAAGGTCTCTCTGTACAGCTGTGTTTTTCGCCATCTACAACTCGCCATCGTTACAGGTTTTCCAAATACGCCTGCTGCTGCACTTGTCGATCTTTAAACATCTATACTTTAATCTATTTATGGAGGTCAGAGCCCACTACATCTCTTCCTAATGCATTACGCGTGTTGACTGCACTAACACTAAGGAATCTCTCCTCTTGGCTCCTTAACTCAGGGGAGCTGCTAGGTAATGGCGTTTTATTACTCAGGAAACGAGAGAGACTTCTGAGGCCATGGAAGCAGCTCGTACTGTTGGCCTTACAACACTCATTCTTGTCTTCACAAAATTCACACCAAATGCACCTTTTTTTTTCAAACTTTGTCAGTAAAGGTAGTAAAAAATTCTATGGCAAACGCCAAGTGTAGGCGATGTTTACGTAATGGTTGTGGTCTGTAGGTTACATTTGTTTGCCTACTGAATGTGGGCGATGGTTTGAAATTCCCGGTCAGTGGACCCCACCCACATCTTAACCGGTTGTCTTCTCCATACATCGCCATAGGCCATTGCTTTTAGAAGAATTGCGAGAAACCTGAAAGAAATAATACTGAAGAATGCTAAATCCCCAGTGGAAACCGTGATCTTGTGTACATTGGCGAGACTGGACGCAGTTTAGACACACGAAGGGTAAACGCACGAAGGGTCTGTTAAGGGCAACAGAACTTTGCTGTTCTGACGTGTTAAAACCTTCAAAACAGTACCAATTAATTGGAAATAGCTCATGTTTATAAAAATAGAAGTGACGGTGGCCTCGACTGACTCTTGAACCAACTGGTGTGAACCTTGGCAATTGATACCGACAAAAAGTTCAGAAAATTGCACTAGCAAATACCGGGACATGTTAGAAGACGTTCCGGTCTCGGGACCTTGACCAGTAGGCTTCTAAATCGAAACCAAGTTTCAGCATCTCCATGGGACAACAGAAAGCAGATACCACTTCAAAATCAGTATGGAAATAATATTGGTAAATTTATTGATATGTTAAGTAAAATGACACAAGTGCAACTGTGACAATTTATTGTGGCAACGTTGAATGTTGTCACATTATAAAGTAGCGTTAGTTGCACTTGTGACCTTTTACCTAAAATTAGTATTGAAAAGATTAACCCCGGTACCAGTGTACCGGGGTGAATCTTTTCAATAGCGTACTAGACATTTCTGTCATCATAGCTACACCTCGAGACATTTCTGTCATCACAGGAGGCCTGGTCACAGACCGGGCCGCGGGGGCGTTGACCCCCGAAACTCTCTCCAGGTAAACTCCAGGTAAACAGCTACACCTCGAGACATTTCTGTCATCACAGCTACACCTCGAGACATTTCTGTCATCACAGCTACACCTCGAGACATTTCTGTCATCACAGCTACACCTCGAGACATTTCTGTCATCACAGCTACACCTCGAGACATCTCTACCACAACTACACGTCTCTTGAGGACCCAAGACGAGCTTCATCACACAAACTAAATATCTTGTAAATCGGTGTAATGATACCAACACCTCTCCTCCCTTCACTACACGCCATGTTTTCATCTCGTTCTCGTTCAACTGCTGAAGAAGACCTTACATCGAAGTCGAAATATTCATTGTTTCCATAGTGGTTGTGTCCTTGTGTGTATGCATGTATGTATGGATGTATGTACATACGTATGCATACAGTACATGCATTATGCATGTACACTCAGTGACCACTTTATTAGGTACATCTGAACACCTCGTTAATGCGAATATCTAGTCGGCCAATCACGTGGTAGCATCTCAGTGCCTTAAAGCATGCAGACATAGTCAAGAGGTTCAGTTGTTCAGACTGAACAATAGAATAGTGTAAATAGCATGCTAAATATATTTAGCTTAGACAGGACTCGCAGCAGTGGCTTCAAGTTGGAAAAGTTCAGATTCAGGAAGGACATAGGAAAGCACTGGTTTGGTAATAGAGTTGTGGATAGCTCAATCAAATCTCTGTCCCAGATTTTTGCTTGGCCGACTTCATGGGACTGAAAAATTACCTGGGTGGACTAAATTGGAATGTCCTGACTATGGGTCAGGTAGGTGATCTTGGTTGCCAATATGACGTTTTTCAGAGCATATTTCTAGCTGCCCAGACAACTTTTGTTCCGAGTAGGGAAATTAGATCTAACAAATATGATCCCAAGTGGATGAACAATAGATTAAAACATCTCATTGGTCAAAAGAGAGGCATATATAGGCGTATCAAAAGAGGGGATGGGCAGTTAAGAAATCAGTATATTCAGTTAAAGAGAAATAAAGAAAGGAATAAGAAAAGCAAAAAGGGATTATGAAGCTAAGGTCGCAAGGGATTCAAAGACTAACCCAAAAGGGTTCTTTCAGGTATACAGAAGTAAGATTAGGGACAAGATTGGCCCACTTAAGAGTAACTCTGGGCAGATCACTGACAGTGATAAGGATATGTGTGAAATTCTCAATACCTACTTCCTCTCGGTTTTCACCCAGGAAAATACTAGCGATATTCCTGAAATAGATTATGTAGAACAGGATAAACTATGGACGATTGCGTTAACTAGTGACATGGTCCTCAAACAAATAGAGAAACTAAAACTTAACAAATCCCCAGGTCCTGATGAACTGTTTGCAAGGGTATTAAAGGAATGTAAAGAGGAACTTAGCATACCTTTGACTAATCTTTTTAGCATATCACTACAAACTGGCATAGTGCCTGATAAGTGGAAAATGGCAAATGTAATACCTATTCATTTACAAGGCAGGTGACAGGTCCTTGGCTTCGAACTATAGACCAATAAACCTTACCTCCATAGTGGGAAAATTTATGGAATCAATAATTGCCGAAGCAATTCGTAGCCATCTTAATAGGCACAGATTGATTAATGAATCTCAACACGGTTTTACAAAGGGGCGTTCCTGTCTTATGAATTTAGTAACTTTTTTCACTAAGGTGTTTGAGGAGGTAGATCATGGTAATGTGTATATGGACTTCAGTAAGGCTTACGATAGGTTCCACATCAGAGCTATTGAGGAAGCTTAAGGCACACGGAATAGGAGGAGAAATTTTTTCCTGGATAGAGGCATGGCTGACAAATAGGCAGCAGAGAGTTTGCATAAATGGGGAGAAATCAGAATGGGGGCACGTCACAAGCGGTGTTCCTCAGGGGTCAGTGTTGGGCCCGTTGTTGTTCAAAATTTACATAAACGACACAGATGAGGGAATAAATAGCGACATAAGCAAATTTGCTGATGACACCAAAATTGGCCGTCCAGTTCATTTTAATGAGGACACTAGAGCACTCCATGATGATTTGAATAGACTGATGCAATGGTCGGAGAAGTGGCAGATGCAGTTTAATATTGACAAATGCAAAGTTCCAAATGTTGGACAGGTAAATAACCATGCCATATATAAACTAAATAATGTAGATCTTAATAATACTATTGATTGCGAAAAGGATTTAGGAGTTCTGGTTAGCAGTAACCTAAAAACCAAGACAACAGTGCATTAGTGTTCGCAATAAAACTAACAGAATTCTTGGCTTCATATCTAGAAGTATAAATAATAGAAGTCCTCAGGTTGTTCTTCAACTCTATATATCCTTAGTTGAGCCTCATTTAGACTATGCTGCTCAGTTCTGGTCACCGTATTACAGAATAGATATAAATGCTCTGGAAAACGTACAGAGGAGGATGATAAATTAGACACATGTGCAACTCTTGGGTATCTTTATTGAGGAAACGTTTCGTCACACAGTGGCTTCATCAGTCCATACAAAGGAGAATCTTGAAGAACAGGAGGAGAATGAAGTAATCAGTCCCTCAGCCTTTAGTCGATGTGGTCAGTCCAACAATCTTGAATAGAATACGGCATAAGTGCGGAGAAGGAGCTTTTAAACCGTAGGCAGGAGAGGTGCAGAAGTCGTAGGTGGTGTCACATTTGTCCAGTGTGGACAAAAGGCTGAGGGACTGATTACCTCATTCTCCTCCTGTTCTTCAAGATTCTCCTTTGTATGGACTGATGAAGCCACTGTGTGGCGAAACGTTTCCTCAATAAAGATACCCAAGAGTTGCACATGTGTCTAATTTATCAACTTGTCGGTTCTCTGAACCATTGATCTACAACACAGAGGATGACAAAGATGATCCCATGTATCAGAAATCTTCCCTATGAGGATAGACTGAGGGCTCTGAATCTGCACTCTCTAGAAAGGCGTAGAATTAGGGGGGAGATGATCGAGGTGTATAAATGGAAAACAGGAATAAATAAAGGGGATGTAAATAGCTTGCTGAAAATTTCCATCCAAGACAGGACTCGCAGCAGTGGTTTCAAGTTGGAAAAATTCAGATTCAGGAAGGATATAGGAAAGCACTGGTTTGGTAATAGAGTTGTGGATGAGTGGAACAAACTCCCGAGTACAGTTAATCAGGCTAAAACGTTGTGTAGTTTTAAAAATAGGTTAGATAAATACATGAGTGGGTGTGGGTGGGTGTGAGTTGGACCTGACTAGCTTGTGCTGCTGGGTCTGGTGTCGTGCTCCTTCCTTGAGTGGAGGTGACCAGACTGGGTGGGTAATTGGGCTAATCCGGGGGGCGGGGACATGGACCTACTCCGCATGGGTCGGTAGGCCTGTTGCAGTGTTCCTTCTTTCTTATGTTCTTATGAGTGGAACAAACTCCTGAGTACCGTCATAGAAGCTAAGACGTTGTGTAGTTTTAAAAATAGGTTAGATAAATACATGAGTGGGTGGGCGTGAGTTGGACCTGACTAGCTTGTGCTATTAGGTCAGTTGCCGTGCTTCTTCCTTAGCGAATGTGACCTGACCGGTCACATTAAGCTTATTTTCCCACCGGCTTATTAAGCCGGTGGGAAAATTGGACCTGCCTCACATGGGCCAGTAGGCCTGTGGCAGTGTTCCTACTTTCTTATGAATAAGGAAGAAATGTGATCTAAGTGACTGTGGAATGATTGTTGGTGCCAGACGGACGAGCTGGTTTGTGTATCTCAGAAACTGTTGATCTGGGATTTTCACACACGCCAGTCTCTAGAGTTTACGGTGAATGATGTGAGAAAACACAAAACATCCCGTGAGAGGTTGTTCTCTGGGCGAAAACGAATTGTTAATGAGAGAGTTCAGAGGAAAATGACCAGACTAGTTCAAACTGACAGGAAGGTGAGAGTAATTCTAATAATCGCTCATAACAGTGGAAAACAGAAGAGCATCTCTGAATGCACAACACGTCGCACTTGAAGTGGATGGAATACAGCAGCAGAACACCACTTCAGGTTTCACTCCTGTCAGCTACGAAAAGAAAACTATGGCTACAATGGACACTGGCTCACCAGAAACTGGACAGTTGAAGACTAGAAAAACGTCGCCTGATCTGACGAGTTGTGATTTCTGCTGCAACATGCAGATGGTAGGGTCAGAATATGGCGTAAACCTTTGTGATGTGGTGGAACGGGAGATTCACAGGATGAATGTGCACAGCCAACAAATCTAGCAACTGCGTGATGCTATCATGTCAACATGGACCAGGATCTCTGAGGTTTCCAGCACCTTGTTGAATCCATGACACCAAGAATTCAGGCTGTTCCGGGAGCGAAGGAAGGCCCTACTCAGCACTAGGAAGGTGTACCAAATAAAGTGGCCGTTGAGTGTGTATTAATGATCTATCAAAATATCGGTCTAGGTATTGGCGGTTATCAGCCGTTTCTTGCGGTATTGGTTAAAAAAGTGGATATTAGCCGATACTGTTTTAAAATATTTTTATATGTGCTAAAAAATATCAACACACTACCTCACAAGTGTGAGAGTTACATTCTCTCTCTCTCTGTTTCTCTCTCTCTCTCTCTCTCTCTCTCTCTCTCTTTCTCTCTCTCTCTCTCTCTCTCTCTCTCTCTCTCTCTCTCTCTTTACACAGGGTTTGACAAGGTTAAGGATCCCTAGCTTTATTGACAAGCTATTTACAGGTTAAGGATTCCTAACTTTATTGGCAAGCTAAGAGCTGTTACCTACATCAGCTCATTTGAAAGCATTTTTATTGTTATGAGACATACAAGTAGGGAACAGGATGAAGTTGGAGCCATCTGTGGGCCAGCATTTTCATGTGATCAACTGACTTTATCTCGTTGACATCATTATGTTGTACGAATGTTCCATACTCGAGTTATCCTGGGTATATATGATCTCAGATGGAGTGATGTTCTGGAGAAGGGTACAGCCAGAGTGAAGTTGCTGCTTTCCGCCCGTCTTGTGGCATAAAAGCTTGTTTCACGCTGTCCTCGAAGCGGATCCAAGTGTTGTACTTTGACAATGTTGGCCTTGTACATAACAGTAAGGCCACCCACATCCCTCCTGTGTTGAAGGCTCTGCTGAAATGACAGATCTATCCAGGATGGGTCCAGGCGAGAGATGAGACGTCTTGCTGTCTCTCTCACTCTCTCTCTCTCTATCAACAAGCACCTTTAACAAGCAGTAACTAACAGACCAAGTAATGAGTAATAACATTATTATCTTAGACAAACTATTTAACATTCCTGTGCTATTTAATATCCATTGTGCAATAAACATTCGCTTATATTCTGAACATTGTCATTATGATTTAAAAAAAAATAAAAAATATAGGAAAAGTTCCAAAATTTTGGTATCGTCCCATCCCTAGTGTGTATGTGCATGTATGTTTGTATGACTGACTTCATGCATGTATGTATGTATATGGTCTTGCATGCCAGTACACGTTGGGAACCGAGAGTCTGTGACGTGTGGTGCACTAGTAATGCTTTGTGTGTGTGTGTACTCACCTATTTGTACTCACCTATTTGTGGTTGCAGGGGTCGAGTCTTAGCTCCTGGCCCCGCCTCTTCACCGGTTGCTACTAGGCCCTCTCTCTCCCTGATCCATGAGCTTTATCAAACCTCGTCTTAAAACTGTGTATGGTTCCTGCCTCCACTACGTCATTTTCTAGGCTATTCCACTGCCTTACAACTCTATGACTGAAGAAATACTTCCTAATATCTCTCTGACTCATTTGTGTCTTCAACTTCCAATTGTGGCCTCTTGTTTCTGTGTCCCCTCCCTGGAACATCCTGTCTTTGTCCACCTTGTCTATTCCACGCAGTATTTTATATGTCGTTATCATGTCTCCCCTGACCCTCCTGTCCTCCAGTGTCGTCAGGCCGATTTCCCTTAATCTTTCTTCATAGGACATTCCCCTTAGCTCTGGAACTAACCTTGTCGCAAACCTTTGTACTTTCTCTAGTTTCTTGACGTGCTTTATCAAGTGCGGGTTCCAAACAGGTGCTGCATACTCCAGTATGGGCCTGACATACACGGTGTGTGTGTGTGTGTGTGTGTGTGTGTGTGTGTGTGTGTGTGTGTGTGTGTGTGTGTGTGTGTGTGTGTGTGTGTGTGTTAACCTATTTGTACTCCTTCGTAGTTACAGGAGTTGATTATCAGCTCCTGGTCCCGTCTCTTGCCACATTTCACATTCACTCATAGCCTCTTTGGCCTTATCGTTCTTAAAACTGAGTTTAGATCCTGCCTCCACCACTTCCTCGCCAATATCATTCCACTTCCCGACCACTCTAAGACTGAAGAAATACTTCCTGACATCCCTATGGTTCATCTATGACTTCAACTTCGAACTGTGTTCCCTAGTTCATGTTTCTCGCCTCTCAAACACCCTGTTCCTGCCTACCTTATCAGTTCCCCTGAGTGTTTTGTATGTTATCATGCCCATCCCCCTCCTCCCCGGTTCTTCTGTTCTCTAATGTCGTTAGGTTCAATTCCGTTAGCTTCTCCTCGTAGTTCCTGCCTCTTAGCTCAGGAACAAACCTTGTTGCGTACTTCTGAACTTTCTCCAATTTCTTAACATGCTTCTTTCACGTGCTAGTTCTATACGGTTGCTTCATCCTCTAAGATGGGACTGACGTATGTTGTCAGTCCCATCTTAGAGGATGAAGTCCCATCTGAGAGGTTGTCTTTCCCATCTTAGAGCCAGGGGAAAATACCTTTGTTGAGATTCCTGAAGGTCACTCTTGAATTTGCTAGACGACGGCTGAAGAGGTTACTCGGTTGATGTGAGCCTCTAGCGATATACTAGGCACTATGCTAACCCCTAGACCTTTCTCTGAGTGAAGCCTGCAGCCTCTTTTTCCCAAGTCTACACGCTAGTTGTGGTCTTCTTGCTCCTCCTCCAACCTTCATGACTTTGCATTAACTGGGGTCGAGTTCAAACAACTATCATCTGATTACTCCTGCAATTCTTCCATATCTTTTTGGAGTCTTTCCTTGTCCTTATCGGTTTATATTCTCATCAATTTTGCATCATTACACAGGGACTTATCTGAATCAATGCCACCTGGAATATTCACACAAACCAGATACAGTACTGGTTCTAATACCGATCCTTGCGGGACCCCGCTTGTTACACTTGCCCATCTGAAGTCTATCCTGACAGTCACTCTTTTTACTTCCTTCCCCTAAGAAACTCTTTGATCCACCAGAGTACGCTCCCTGTTATTCCCGCCTGAATATAATTTTTTTTTTTTTGGTCAAGGCTCATGTTGATTACAGTATCAAACGCCTTCTTGCAGTCTAAAAAAAATGCAGTTCGCCCAACCCCCTCTCACCGCACTTTTATTTTGTCGAAGTCCAGGTTAATAAGTCAAGATTTGTTCTTATTAGACCCATATTGGTGGTGGTTTATGGAACACCTTCATAAAGTTCATAAAATTTTGTTAGGATATTTATCCCCGGTGGGTTAGCCACCCAGGATAAACAAAGTTAGTGCGTCATCGAGGACTGTCTAATTTCCACTGAAGTCCTTCAATCTTGTATGCCAGGATGCGACCCACACCAGTCAGCTATCACCCAGGTACCTACTTTCTTGCTAGGTGAACGGGACAACAGGTGTGAGGAAATACACCCTACGTTTCCACCCTTGCAGGAGATCGCACCACGGACACAGCGTGTGAAGAGAACGTTGTGTGTGTGTGTGTGTGTGTGTGTGTGTGTGTGTTTTGAGGTATTCTATGTGGCTCCTTGTTGCTGAACACCTGCTACCCTTGTATCTTTTGTTACTGCTCCTGTTACTCCTGTACCTGCTATTCCTGCTCCTGCTACCCCTACACCTGCTGCTCCTGCTGCTTTTCCTCCTACATCTGCTGTTACTGCTTACTACTACTACTACTACACCTGCTACTCCCTCAGTTACGAATGTACCCACAAGTTACTGACACTCCAGGAGGGGTAGCAGAAGGTACAGTCAGGTAAAACTTAGACATTCTTCCTGGCGTGCTTGTAGAGGGTATTTCACTCGTAGGAGGTCCCGAGTCGTGCAAATTTAAACGTTACCTTTAAACACAGTCTTAGTGTTACCAGTTTAGTTCCAGAATTTGTATTTGCTCGTTCGTGAATAAATATAAGATATGACGGGGGATTCGAACCGTTGTCTATTCTATTCTATTCTGTTTGATTCGCCGGTATGGTGTCCCGGCCCGGGTCTCTTCCATTTTGGTGACCCGGCATTGGCTCCCCGGGTAGGGAAGTGTCGTTTATCTGTACGTGCACCTGCGTGGCAGGTCTTCAGCAGGAAGGGGGGGGGGGTACCTCACCGGCCGTATGGCCAGATGACGTACCAAACGTTAGTGTGCACTAACAGCGGCTGGTATGCAGTGCAATGGAGGCCCAAAGCAGGCCCTCGGCCGTTGGCCGAGTAAGCAGGTCAATGCTCCGTGTAGAGCAATGCGTTATCTGAAAGTTAAGACACTTGTGCAACATTTGGTTATCTTTATTGTAGACGTTTCGCCATCCAGTGACTTTATCAATACAGATTCTAGGACATAATAAGAAATCAGAAGAACTATATGCAAAAGATGAGGTAATCAGTCCCTCAGCCTTGGAGGTGGTGTTTACAACATATATAAGCGCCAGTCTCCTTACCTGTGCTTCAGAATCTCTACAACCACGGTGTTGTAAACACCACCTCCAAGGCTGAGGGACTCATTACCTCATCTTTTGCATATAGTTCTTCTGATTTCTTATTATGTCCAAGAATCTGTATTGATAAAGCCACTGGATGGCGAAACGTCTACAATAAAGATAACCAGATGTTGGACAAGTGTCTTAACTTTCATCTTGTCGGTATTGCATACCTGTCTTGCACAATGCGTTATCTGTTACCTGTAGCCACTTCAGCAAGTCACCGCCACCCTTAAAGCCAGGTCCCAAACAGGTCTCTTGGTTGCTGGTCTGATAGATCAGATTGTTGGTACTCCTCGCCTGTTTTTTTTTCTTCAGTGCCTGAGCAGATAGATTGTCTAAGTAGATAGATCGTCTAAGCAGACAGCTCGTCTGGCAGAAAGTTCCACATCAGGTTTTTATAGTTTTATTTTATATGAAAAAGATTAAAGTCTGCTGATGTAAATATGTAGTGGGAGATAACATTAATTATGTCGGTGCTGTGGATGCCAGTTCTGGCTTCTCATTTTTCTCATGCAGCCAAAAAGTCTGATAAGTTGTACTGAAGGAAACATGATCTCAGTGTGGTGTCAGTGTGGTGTTAGGTGTCAGTGAGGTGTCAGTGTGGTGTCAGTGAGGTGTCAGTGTGGTGTCAGGTGTCAGTGAGGTGTCAGTGTGGTGTCAGGTGTCAGTGTGGTGTCAGGTGTCAGTGTGGTGTCAGGTGTCAGTGTGGTGTCAGGTGTCAGTGTGGTGTCAGGTGTCAGTGAGGTGTCAGTGTGGTGTCAGTGAGGTGACATTTTTACTGAGGCAACTTTTCGCTCTCCAAGAGCTTTGTTAAGCTTGACAGAGCTCCTGCAGAGCGAAACGTTGCCATGTTAAAAAGTCGCCTTAGTTACACGTGTGTCCTTTTTACCTAACTTATTGTTGGTAATTATACTAACATTCTGACAAAAGTTAGGTTATGTTGTTCAGTTTTGTTATTAAATTAGCTAGCCCTTAAAATAATTAAAATAAAATAACAATATTTATTTAGGAATAACTAAGAGGTTATTCCTTACCGTTATTTAAAAAAGCTTCTGTTTACTGTAGTCCATAACTAAGAGGCTACATTTCACTGTTGCTATCATTAACCAACAGGCTGTAATTTACCGTTATCGATAACAGGCTATGCTTCACCGTTATCAATAACAGGGTATGTTTCACCTTTTTCATAATTAGCCAACAGGCTATATATTTCACCGTTTTATGCTACAACATGGTAAAAACAGTCTTGTGATCGAGAGAGAGAGAGACTGAGAGACTGACTTTGACTTTGACTTTGACTTTGACTTACTTACTTACTTACTTACTTGGTATAAACCTTGGTAATAAATACCGACAAGTTGGTTTAGAAAGACACGTAAGCAAACACTATGACATATTTATTAGAAAACGTTTCGGTCCTGGGACCTTGATCACTTCTAACATACAGAGGTATGTTATTAGAAAACGTTTCGGTCCTGGGACCTTGATCACTTCTAACATACAGAGGTATGTTATTAGAAAACGTTTCGGTCCTGGGACCTTGATCACTTCTAACATACAGAGGTATGTTAGAGGTATGTTCACAATCTACATAAACGACATAGATGAGGGCATAAAGAGCGACATCGGCAAGTTTGCCGATGACACCAAAATAGGCCGTCGAATTCATTCTGACGAGGACATTCGAGCACTCCAGGAAGATTTGAATAGACTGATGCAGTGGTCGGAGAAGTGGCAGATGCAGTTTAATATAGACAAATGCAAAGTTCTAAATGTTGGACAGGACAATAACCATGCCACATATAAACTAAATAATGTAGATCTTAATATTACGGATTGCGAAAAAGATTTAGGAGTTCTGGTTAGCAGTAATCTGAAACCAAGACAACAGTGCATAAGTGTTCGCAATAAAGCTAATAGAATCCTTGGCTTCATATCAAGAAGCATAAATAATAGGAGTCCTCAGGTTGTTCTTCAACTCTATACATCCTTGGTTAGGCCTCATTTAGATTATGCTGCACAGTTTTGGTCACCGTATTACAGAATGGATATAAATTCTCTGGAAAATGTACAAAGGAGGATGACAAAGTTGATCCCATGTATCAGAAACCTTCCCTATGAGGATAGACTAAGGGCCCTGAAACTGCACTCTCTAGAAAGACGTAGAATTAGGGGGGATATGATTGAGGTGTATAAATGGAAGACAGGAATAAATAAAGGGGATGTAAATAGTGTGCTGAAAATATCTAGCCTAGACAGGACTCGCAGCAATGGTTTTAAGTTGGAAAAATTCAGATTCAGGAAGGATATAGGAAAATACTGGTTTGGTAATAGAGTTGTGGATGAGTGGAACAAACTCCCAAGTACCGTTATAGAGGCTAGAACGTTGTGTAGCTTTAAGAATGGGTTGGATAAATACATGAGTAGATGTGGGTGGGTGTGAGTTAGACCTGATAGCTTGTGAAAGTTAAGACACATGTGCAACATCTGGATATCTTTATTGTAGACGTTTCGCCATCCAGTGGCTTTATCAATACAGATTCTAGGACATAATAGGAAGACAGTAGAACTATATACAAAAGATGAGGTAATCAGTCCCTCGGCCTTGGAGTTAGTGTTCACAGCATCGTGGTGGATAGCTTGTGCTACCAGGTCGGTTGCCGTGTTCCTCCCTTAAGTCAATGTGACCTGACCTGACTAGGTTGGGTGCATTGGCTTAAGCCGGTAGGAGACTTGGACCTGCCTCGCATGGGCCAGTAGGCCTTCTGCAGTGTTCCTTCGTTCTTATGTTCTTATGTTCTTATGTTCTTATGTTCTTATATATATATAGGCGGAGAGTGAGATGTGACGCACTAATAAATATGTCATAGTGTTTGCTTACGTGTCTTTCTAAACCAACTTACTTACTTATTACTTACTGACCCGGCAGCTACCCCCACCAGCGTCAACTTTGTTCCTGTGTCTTAGTTTTCGTGTACTTGTGTTCCTGGAAGACCAGACCTGTTTGAAGACTCTTGTGTTGAGAGCCAGTCTGGATGATTCTGGGTCTCCGGAAGACCTGTTTGAAAGATTTCGGGCCTCTGAAAGACCAATTTGAAAAAGTTTGGGTCTCCAAAAGACCAATTTGAAATATTTTGGGTCTCCGGAAAACCAGTTTGAAAGATTTTTTTGTTTTAAGAGATCTTGATTCTCTTCAAACATTTTGAAAAATGAAAATATCGACTAAAATATTATTTTTAACCTCTAGGGAAAGTCGAAATCGAGTTCAACTTAGCGAAGCCAATTTTCTCAGTGTTGGAGGTAATGGCTGACGTACCTTCATTCATTTTTATATGTTTGTAGATGAATGGTTCAGAGAACCGACATGTTGATAAATTAGACACATGTGCAACTCTTGGGTATCTTTATTGAGGAAACGTTTCGCCACACAGTGGCTTCATCAGTCCATACATAGGAGAAACTTGAAGAACAGGAGGAGAATGAGGTAATCAGTCCCTCAACCTTGAGTCGATGTGTTCAGTCCATCATTCTACTCAAGATTGATGGACTGAACACATCGACTCAAGGTTGAGGGACTGATTACCTCATTCTCCTCCTGTTCTTCAAGATTCTCCTTTGTATGGACTGATGAAGCCACTGTGTGGCGAAACGTTTCCTCAATAAAGATACCCAAGAGTTGCACATGTGTCTAATTTATCATTTTTATATGTATTTTCTTTTAAGTTGGAGATTCCAGAAAATACCAACGTAGAATGAGGAGACATGATCGAGGTGTATAAGTGGAAGATGGGTATTAACAAGGGGGATATAAATAAGGTTTTGAGGATCTTTCTCCAGTAATGGATTCAAATTAGATAAGCTTAGATTTAGAAAGGATGTAGGAAAGTATTTGGTTAGGAAATAGGGTAGTTGATGAGTGGAACAGTCTGCCAAGTAGGGTTATTGAGGCTTGAACCTTGGGTAGTTTAAAGCTTCAAGTGAGAGGGGTTGGATTTGAATGGGACTTGCACGTGAATAGATTTGTCAGAAGTTATTGTTAGGGTAGCACTGAAAGTGGGTTGGGCAAATGTTCTATTAGTGGATTGGCATTATAAAGGACCTGCCAAGTATGGGCCAGCAGGTTTAATGCAGTGTTCCTCCTTTCTTATGTTCTTAAGTTGATAAGACACACTTTGAAACATTTCTCCTACATAGAAAGCTTTTTTCGGTCAAATACAGAGGCAACAAGTGTAGCGAAATGAAGATGTAATTAATCAATCAACCTTGGAGAAATGGTGTTTGAGGTGGTCAGTCCCTCAGCCTGGAGAGGAGCTCAGCTCCATGGTCTGGAACGATGTGAAGCCGATGCAAGAGAATGAAATCTTAAATACTGTCGAAGGTGAGGTGCAAAATCTAAAAGACGTTGTAGGGGATGGGATCCACTAGTGGAAGCAAGAATCCAGGTCTATCTGGAATCCAAACCTTCTCACTCATAACGTAAAGTGTGGAAGATGTCCTCTGTACCAAATTGCCGTTTTGTTGCCGTCTGACCATGTAATAATGTTGGTAGAATTACCGACAATATGTAAAATAAAAGGACACAATTGCACCTAATATGACATTTTTATTGTGGCAACGTTACCACAATAAAAATATCACATTAGTTGCACTTGTGCCCTTTTACTTTACGTATTAACGTTGCTGCGGGAAAGAGAGAGAACTGTAACCTGTAATCAGATGCTTTAGAGGCCTCTGTTTCTTGTCTTTGTCAGGCACACGAGAGTAACTTTTTGGTTGCGTTTACTCTTGTAACTCAAGAATTTAAGGGCTACACGAATGTGGCATTGACTCAGGATTTCCATATTGCTATTTCATGTGATATTGATCTTATTTGGTTATTGCAACATTTGCATGATGCATGACAAGAACAAAACAGTGCTTGCTAATGTGTCACGATTTTATATATATTTAGAAGTCGTGCGGGGGTTTTCACCTAGGCTCGCGTACCTGAGGAATTGAACATTAAAATGGTATAAAATACCGACAGGTTGTTAGGTAAGACACATATGCAACAGTTAGGTATCTTTATTTCGAAACGTTTCGCCTACATAGTAGGCTTCTTCAGTTGAGTACAGAAAAGTTGATAGAAGCAGAAGATACTTGAAGACGATGTAATCAGTCCATCACCTTTAAAGTTTTGAGGTGGTCAGTCCCTCAGTCTGGAGAAGAGCATTGTTCCATAGTCTGAAACAATATGGAGTTGAAGTGACAGGATGGAGCCTTATATAGCGCCAGGAGGTGAGACGTAGGTCACTAGAAGAGGTAAGAACGGCTGGATTTGAGAGGGACCTGACCTCCCAACATCTGCGTTCTTACCTTTTCTAGTGACCTACGTCTCACCTCCTGGCGCTATATAAGGCTCCATCCTGTCACTTCAACTCCATATTGTTTCAGACTATGGAACAATGCTCTTCTCCAGACTGAGGGACTGACCACCTCAAAACTTTAAGGGTGATGGACTGATTACATCGTCTTCAAGTATCTTCTGCTTCTATCAACTTTTCTGTACTCAACTGAAGAAGCCTACTATGTAGGCGAAACGTTTCGAAATAAAGATACCTAACTGTTGCATATGTGTCTTACCTAACAACCTGAGGAACTGAACAGTTCTATCAGGTGCTGGGCGAACATTTACAGTTTGATGAAATTAAGGCACATATGCAACATCTGGGTATCTTTATTGTAGACGTTTCGCCATCCAGTGGTTTTGTCAATACAAATTCTAGGACATAATTTGAAGACAGTAGAACTATATACAGAAGATGAGGTAAACAGTCCCTCAGCCTTGGAGTTGGTATGAAGAGCACCGTAGTCAAGTAGTGAACTGATGACTGTGGAGAGAGTGGGCATCATCATCATCGTCCCCGGGCACTGGTCAGGCACTGTGCACTCGCTGGAGGAAATGTGTGGACACTTAATGATCACAGGTGGAGAGGTTGCACCAGCCTGAATAACTAACCAGCACAAGGGAAGGAAATAATAGGGATAATGTTAGACTGTAGTAGATGTGGTTGTTCACGTCACTCTCACCTAACTTGACCCGACAAGTCATTACCACCGACTACTCGGTTCTAAAAATACGCACTGTCACCCAAAACTTATTTGTCACTACTCACGTATTTTGAATAAGGTTCTAGGGATCCCAGTATTGTATTTCACAAATAATGGTACACATCATGGCGGGAAGGATAATGGGAAAAATAGTTATCCAATAATTTGAGTGGAAAAGTTATTACACAAGCAAAAATACATTTAGAAGTATGTAGAAAGTTAGCAGTCAACAGGATTCGAAACCACGTCAAGGGAGTCTGGCAAGGTTCCCCAAGTGACGCTCTCTAGACTACTCGGCCACAGATGCCTCAAAAGTTAGACAACCTGGTTCACAAGCCGTGTTTCTTCTTAGCCTGGTTTCAAGTTATTTAATTTTCCTCCTGTATGTTCTGACCTCACAAGTGATTTTTTTATCAATGCACCACGTCAGGGGAGCCCCTGACGTGGTTTCGAATCCTGCTAACTGCTAACTTTCTCAGCTTGTTTCTGCCTGGTGCATTAATGTTAGTAATACATATTCGCCTCTGCCTTCACCGAGGCAGGGACTCGAGAGATGCCCAGACCTTTTTGGCTCTAATTCTGGCTCTCGTTTTTTTTTTTCTCCTTTGGCGTTTTACTCGTCAGGAAAGAACATTGTCTCAAGAGTCCTGAGATGGATTTTGGAGACTCTTCAGTGGTTAAACACCCATTAGTCAACCCCAGCCAGGTGTCGCCATTACAGTTCACCACATGATCACCATCTCATTGCTGTGTCGAAGCCATTTATTATGCTAATTTTACCGTTTCCTGCCCCCTTGTGGTTTAGCGCTTCTTTTTGATTATAATAATAATGTGTCCTGCCCGTGAGATACACATCTCGAGCTCCGACGTGACAAAAATTACACAGTTCATATTTAAACCCCGCTTAGGAAACTTAAAACCACGTTTCAGTTCACGCTAGATCTTTGTGAACTGTTTCAGCTCTGGTATGGTGACGTTTATCTCCCAAACAGGAGTCAAAAGCCGTTGCTTTTGTTTATGTAAAGCCGCAGCCTCAGCGATACAAGTCATCTGCCATCGGCTGTAATGGTGCTCACTGACTGTATTTAAATACATAAGATTGGTCTACGAGACGCGGTGTTCCTTGTTTAAACTGCAGTTGACAGTGTACTACGAGGTCTGTCTCCTCCCTCCCTGTCTCTGTCTCTTCTCTCACCGTATCTGTGTCTCTCTTCTGTTTCCTTGTGTCTGTGTCTTGTATACCATCATGGGTACGCCCTCATGGGTATACTGTCACTGGTATACCACCACCACGGGTACACAACACGATCCACCAGCACGGATAAGCCAAGACAAACCCGCAAGCTTGAGGAAGCCGGATTTAAGTGAGTACCAGAGGAGAGAATTAGTGTGGATGATGCAGAGCCGGCAGCTTACAGCTGGCGGGCAACATGTGTAATTAACCCAGGGAAGCCGGCCAGTCTCGCCCGCTTAAAGCAGCAGGCAAGCTATCTAGCTCCTGGGACTGTGGTGGCTGGTGAACACATGAAGATAGTTGTAGGCGAATGTATTGGACGGTACAGTTTTATTCCCTGCTTTTACAGGTTGTGAGCTGTTGGTCGGCATCAGCTCAAGTTGAAGTCCGGCTCTAGCTAGGTAAATTAGTCCGACTCTAGCTAGGTAGATTAGTTCGGCTCTAGCTAGGTACATTAGTCCGGCTCTAGCTAGGTACATTAGTCCGGCTCCAGCTAGGTAGATTAGTCCGGCTCTAGCTAGGTAGATTAGTCCGGCTTTAACTAGGTAGATTAGTCCGGCTCTAGCTAGGTAGATTAGTCCGGCTCTAGCTAGGTAGATTAGTCCGACTCTAGCTAGGTAGATTAGTCCGGCTCTAGCTAGGTACATTAGTCCGGCTCTACCTAAGTACATTAGTCCGGCTCCAGCTAGGTAGATTAGTCCGGTTTAGAAAGACACGTAAGCAAACACTATAACATATTTATTAGAAAACGTTTCGGTCCTGGGACCTTGATCACTTCTAACATACAGAGGTAGAAAGACATTATATATATAGGCGGAGAGTGAGATGTGACGCACGTGACCTGAGGAATGTCATAAGAACATAAAAATGGAGGAACACTGTAGAAGGCCTGCTGGCCCATGCGAGGCAGGTCCTTATCAAAACAACCTCTACCTATGATGAGGACGGGTAGACGATGAAATCATGTGACTCCTGTGTTGTTGGGTTGGTGCTGCTTAAGTATCATGTATGCCAATGTTTTTGAAATTTTGTAGTTTCCAGTGTTGCGTTCTATAGTGTCGGTGACGGCGATTAGTGAGGCTTCTAGGCACCGTCGGAGTCTGAGGTCTGGTTCGGTGAGAACGAGTTGTGCCTCGTTCCAGTTCATCAAATGCCCCGTGGAGTCTCTGTGGAGGACACAGGCGTACCTTACATCGTCTCTGTTAGAGGCATTTCGATGTTCATTCAGGCGGACTGCAAGATCTCTGCCTGTCTCGCCTACATATTTCTTGGGACAGAACCCACAGGGGATAGTGTAGACGCCTGCTGTAGAAGTTAGAGGTGTGGGGCTGCGTTTCGTAGTGAGGTCTTTGATAGATGATGTGTTTATGGTGGAAACGTTGATGTTACTCATAGCAAGTGCCCGGCGAGTATTCGTGGCAACATCGCCACATGGGAGTACTATGAACTGTTTAGGGGGCTGTTCCATGGGTGGTTTGTTGAGGATAGCTTGTGCCTTGAGTCTGCAATCTCGGATGAAGAAAGATGGGAACTGAAGACGTGTAAAGGCTTGTGTTATGTAAGTGCATTCTTCTTCAAGAAAACAAGGGCTGTGCAAGAAAGGTATAAAATACCGACAATATGAAAGTTAAGACACATGTGCAACATCTGGATATCTTTATTGTAGTAGACGTTTCGCCATCCAGTGGCTTTATCAATACAGATTCTAGGACATAATAGGAAGACAGTAGAACTATATACAAAAGATGAGGTAATCAGTCCCTCGGCCTTGGAGTTAGTGTTCACAGCATCGTGGTGGAGGAGAGTCTGTGAACACTAACTCCAAGGCCGAGGGACTGATTACCTCATCTTTTGTATATAGTTCTACTGTCTTCCTATTATGTCCTAGAATCTGTATTGATAAAGCCACTGGATGGCGAAACGTCTACTACAATAAAGATATCCAGATGTTGCACAAAACAAGGGCTGGAGATGCGAAGAGCTCTCAAGAAGAAGCCAATGAGGACTCCTCTCTTAGTGCGGGTGTCTTGGCGTGAATAAAAATGTATAAGATCGTCCTTGTTGGTAGGTTTTCTATACACTTTGAAGAGAAGTTTGTCACTGTCGGGAGATCTGCACAGTAGAACGTCGAGGAAAGGAAGTTTGCCATCATTTTCGAGTTCAAGTGTAAACTTTATTGATGGTTCAACTGCATTGATCTTGTTGAGAAGGGTCTGGATATTGAGAAGTCTCGGATAGAAAACCAATATATCATCAACGTATCTTAGCCAGGTAACGGTGTTGGGAATGAGGGTGCTGAATTTCTGTCTCCAGGTTTTCCATGAAGAGGTTGGCAAGCACAGCACTGAGCGGGCTGCCCATTGCCATCCCAAAACTGAGCGGGCTGCCCATTGCCATCCCAAAACTGAGCGGGCTGCCCATTGCCATCCCAACAATGCTTTGGGATGGCAATGGGCAGCCCGCTCAGTGCTGTGCGGCTCTAGCTAGGTAGATTAGTCCGGCTTTAACTAGGTAGATTAGTCCGGCTCTAGCTAGGTAGATTAGTCCGGCTCTAGCTAGGTAGATTAGTCCGACTCTAGCTAGGTAGATTAGTCCGGCTCTAGCTAGGTAGATTAGCCCGGCTCTAGCTAGGTAGATTAGTCCGGTTCTAGCTAGGTAGATTAGTCCGGCTCTAGCTAGGTAATTAGTCCGACTCTAGATAGGTAGATTAGTCCGGCTCTAGCTAGGTACATTAGTCCGACTCCAGCTAGGTAGATTAGTCCGGCTCTAGCTAGGTAGATTAGTCTGGCTTTAACTAGGTAGATTAGTCCGGCTCTAGCTAGGTAGATTAGTCCGGCTCTAGCTAGGTAGATTAGTCCGGCTCTAGCTAGGTAGATTAGTCCGGCTCTAGCTAGGTAGATTAGTCCGACTCTAGCTAGGTAGATTAGTCCGGCTCTAGCTAGGTAGATTAGTCCGGCTCTAGCTAGGTAGATTAGTCCGGCTCTAGCTAGGTAGATTAGTCCAGCTCTAGCTAGGTAGATTAGCCCAGCTCTAGCTAGGTAGATTAGCCCAGCTCTAGCTAGGTAGATTAGCCCAGCTCTAGCTAGGTAGATTAGCCCAGCTCTAGCTAGGTAGATTAGCCCAGCTCTAGCTAGGTAGATTAGCCCAGCTCTAGCTAGATAGATTAGCCCAGCTCTAGCTAGGTAGATTAGCCCAGCTCTAGCTAGGTATATTAGCCCAGCTCTAGCTAGGTATATTAGCCCAGCTCTAGCTAGGTATATTAGCCCAGCTCTAGCTAGGTAGATTAGCCTTATCCCTCTCCCCCTCTCCAGGATGCGATTCACACCAGTCGGCAGGTGCAAGAAGTGAACCCAGGTCTTCCCTGTTGTGAGCCGACTTTAGACAGCACGGCTGCACCAAGCGCTTAACTAGGAGGGGAAATGGTTGTTGCACAGCGTTTACTCTCTGGTCAGCGTCTGTAAAAACGCTCGCTGCTCCGGTTTCAAACTGCCGCCAGTCTTGAGCAACGTATAAGAACGTAAAAAAAAAATCCCGTTTCTACGTTTAACGACTCCATCTCGTTTTTTTTCTTTTAAAGCGTTAAACGCGGGCGGGGTCATTCATTGGTGTGAGAGGTTGAAACTCTATCCTTTGTCCCATTATCGAGAGAGATGTAATTATACAGAGGTATAGATAGTTAAAAAGATATAGAGGGAGAGATTGAGGTATAGATAGATATAATTATATATATAGATATAAATATAGGTAAATGTAGGAGAGAGAGAGAGATAGAGAGAGAGAGAGGATATCGGCTGGCCGTGAGGGTGAAACAAGTGGTCTTATTTTCTTGACCTTGGGCACTCGCTAGCCACTTACCGTACTTGGCACTCGTTGGGCACTCGTTGGGCACACTTTACTCCTTTGTTGGGCACTACGTCAGGTTTTATTAAAAATCGAAAACAGTGTCACCCATTTTTAACATAACAGAAGATTGGCGGAGACGAACTTAGTTCTGTAGAACACTGAAGAACACCCGGAGATGTTAACGTTATTCTTGAACCTCTGTGGTTGTGTAATGATTTGAACCTCTGTGGTTGTGTAATGATTGGAACCTCTGTGGTTGTGTAATGATTGGAACCTCTGTGGTTGTGTAATGATTTGAACATCTGTGGTTGTGTAATGATTTGAACCTCTGTGGTTGTGTAATTTGAACCTCCGTGGTTGTGTAATTTGAACCTCTGTGGCTGTGTAATGATGTGAGCCTTATGAAGCTGTGTTCCTCGTTGTGAACTGTGTTAAGGAGCTTGGATCAGTGTCATAAGCTGATGGATGCAGAGTGAGAAACTGCTGCGACTGTGCTAAACTGCACTAGACAGAGATCTGTTTCGCGAGACCTCACTCAGGGACCCTCTTCAGCAGATGAGTCTCTTAACCCCGTACGCGCGCGCGCGCGCACACACACACACACACACACACACACACACACACACACACACACACACACACACACACACACACACACACACACACACACACACACGTACGTACACGCACATGTCCAGGAACTAGCTTCTGGAGTTCAACCCCACCAAGTGTAAAGTCATGAAGATTGGGAAAGGGCAAAGAAGACCGCAGATGGAGTACAGTCTAGGGGCCAGAGACTACAAACCTCACTCAAGGAAAAATATCTTGGGCTGAGTATAACACTAAGCACATCTCCTGAGGCGCACATCAACCAAATAACTGCTGCAGCATATGGACGCATAGCAAACCTAAGAACAGCATTCAGACATCTTAATAAGGAATCGTTCAGGACCCTGTACACTAGATCTATTTTGGAGTATGCAGCACCAGTTTGGAACCCACATCTAGCCAAGCACGTAAGGAAACTACAGAAAGTGCAAGGGTTTGGAACAAGACTAGTCCCGGAGCTAAGGGATGTGTCCTACGAGGAAAGATTAAGGGAAATCGACCTGACGACACTGGAAGACAGGAAAAATAGGGGGGATATGATAACGACATATGCAATACTGTGAGGAATCGACAATGTGGACGAGACAGGATGTTCCAGAGATGGGACACAGCAACAAAGGGTCACAGTTGGAAATTGAAGACTCAGATGAATCACAGGGATGTTAGGAAGCATTTCGTCAGTCCCAGAATTGGCAGGAAGTGGAATAGTCTGGGAAGTGATGTAGTGCAGGCAGGATCCATAGCTTTACGAAAAGGTATGATAAAGCTCATGGAGCAGGAAGAGTGACCTAGTAGCGACCAGTGAAGAGGCGGGTCCAGGTCCTGTAAATCGACCCCTGCAACCACAACTAGGCGAGTACGCACACTCATACCTACCTGCCTACCTTTATTCAGATACCCTTTTACCCGAATTTAATTGTTCATTAACGTGGCTTCTCACTGTCTGTTGAATATTAATAAAAATTAAAACGTCAGTTTTACTATCAAATTTGAGAGGATGTTTTAGCACCGACCGTCCCCCACAGAGGCAAAATTATCCCGTCCCCCATAAAAAAGGAGGCTTAAAAAGTGGTATACAATACCGACAGGTTAATAAGACATATGCAACAGTTAGGTATCTTTATTTCGAAACGTTTCACCTACAGCCGAGTACAGAAAAGTTGATAGAAGCAGAAGAGATGTGAAGACGATGTAATCAGTGCATCACCCTTGAAGACTTGGTTTTGAGGAGGTCGGTCCCTCAGCCTGGAGAAGAATTATGTTCCATAGTCTGGAACAATTGCTCATTGTACTGAGTTGAATTTGTTGAGAGTGGTAAATTCCCAAGCATCCCAGAGCGCCATCCATTAGTGTGAGGCAGCCAGGTTCAAGCAGAAGGAATAGCAGCTCCAATTCCTTGAATCAGGAGCCTTTCGTTGTATGACAAGATGAGTACGTTGTAGTAACCAGGATCCAACTAATACCCTGAGCAGCCCACCAGTTGGCAACCACCATTATATCAGCCTAGTGCCCCCAGCTGGGTCATTAATGATGGCAGGTGCGACACTAACGACCCTGAGAGGGTCGTCTCCGTCACGGTTGTGTGACGTGCTTCTGCCACTACTAACATTCCTATTACAAGCTAAGACATTCTCGCAAGTCTCAACGTTCCCACTGATGTTCAGCCTTGCCAGACGCCTTTACAACGTATTAATTTACTTGATAAATTAGAGACTTGTGCAACACTTGGGTATCTTATTGAGGAAACGTTTCGCCACACAGTGACCTCATCAGTCCTATATAAGAAAGAATGGTGAAGATAAGGAGTTTGAGGTAATGAGTCCCTCAGTCTTGTTCGCGCATCTGCCCCCCCTCAAAGGAGGTTCCTTGATGCTGGTGAGGGGCTCTTGATCTAGGGAATTGGATCTATGCTCCGGTTCCCTGAATTGAATCTGAATACCTTCCATCTCCCCCCACATGCGCTGTATAACCCTCCGGGTTTAGCGCTCCTTCATGATTATAATTCGTGCATGTGCGCAAACAAGTGGATTGATGGAGTAATTACATCGACATGAATTTGAGGAGTTGGGATTTTATGGGAGCTTATATCCTACTCATTGTTGCCTAGTTATGAGGTAATCACTCAGCTGAGGGACCGATTACCTCATCTTTTGTATATAGTTCTACTGTCTTCCAGTTATGTCATTGAATTTGTACTGATAAAGCCACTGGATGGCCGAACGTCTACGGCAAAGATACACAGATGTTTCACACGTGTCAAATTCTTCAGCACAGGCTGGTACTCCTCAGTCACTTGCAGGAGTGTAGTCTACACGGAGTCCTTGTGTGCTCGTTCATACAGGGTCTTGTAGTCACCACTACTTTGCTACTCAGCCGCAGCGACTCTCAAGAACTAAGGCAAAGCTGATCATTCGAAACTCCGGGAAGTCCCGCTGATAAAATCAGCGACCGTCTTCCCGTCCCAGGATGCTGCGTGGTTATGTCAATCTTCATCTGCTGGGGAATATCCTCAGAATTATCCTTGTCACATACCTCTTATTGTCTCTTGATATCTAACAAGTTTTGATTTTACACAGTTGAATTTACACGCTAAAAGTTGTTATTCTACCTCGACTATGGTGTACTACCACCCCCCAGGATGCTACCCACAACAGTCAACTAACACCCAGGTACCTACTTACTGCTAAGTGAGCAGCAGTAAGGAAGCGTGTCCAGAGTTTCCATGCAGATCGTTCCTCGAACCTTTGAATGTGTGCTGAGAGCGCTACCAAGTGAGCCATGGGTCGAAGCAGGCAAGTGGGATTAACCCTTCACTAAGGTATCGGAATTTGCGGCATGAGGCAGTGACAGCAACAGTATATGGGAGATGACCTTATCCATACACGCCAGCAACCTCTTCATAATTAGTGGCTGTGGTTCGAATCCGAATTTGCTGTGTGGGGAAGAAACCATGTGTGAGTGAAGGCACTGAGGGTAAAGATTACTAACCTCCGGATGCTGCTTGTAGAGGATGAAATAAGATCTTAATGGCATGCAGCATCAATAATGTTATCCGGTGAGGGCGCTGAAGCACCCCGGCACGGATGAAATGGAAAGGGAGACCTTTGAAGATGAGGTAATGAGTCCCACAGGTAGATGGTGGTGAGTTCAAGGTGGTGGTTGTCAGACAACAAGTGTTTCCTCACACCAGTCTTTATCGTATGATAATCCGTCACAGGTTAGGTATCAGCTGGCGCACACCGGCTAGGTTGTACACCATATTTAGAAAATAAAAGATAAGTACATGGCAGTGAATCATATCAAGCTGACGATTGTCATCACGCGGGTTGACGTCTTTGAGTGGCCTTCAAGGCCCCCGTATCAGGTGGCCCGGTGGCCTGGTGGCTAAAGCTCCCGCTTCACACACGGAGGACCCGGGTTCGATTCCCGGCGGGTGGAAACATTTCGACACGTTTCCTTACACCTGTTGTCCTGTTCACCTAGCAGCAAATAGGTACCTGGGTGTTAGTCGACTGGTGTGGGTCGCATCCTGGGGGACAAGATTAAGGACCCCAATGGAAATAAGTTAGACAGTCCTCGATGACGCACTGACTTTCTTGGGTTATCCTGGGTGGCTAACCCTCCGGGGTTAAAAATCCGAACGAAATCTTATCTTATCTTATCTCTTCACCATCACTGATCGGATCTGACTCGTCAATGGCTCCCGGGGTCACTTCGGTAGCTTGTGGTCATTCCTTGTGGCCATCTCATCAACTCCGGTCATGTTTCAGAACCTTCCCTTCTCCCGCTGCAACGCTAGGAATGATTTATTCTCCTCTATAACGAGCATTATAAGGACGCTGGTATGAGCCATGTCTAAGAGGACTTATAATTCTTCAGTGAAGAACTGCTCTGCTATTTACATCTGTGGCTGTAACCTCCGACTTCGACCTTCGAGTAATTTATGCCAATCTTTCAGAAGTAGGAATCCCAGTTATCTGTGAGTTTTTTTGTCCTTCTCTTGCAAGTTCGGCGGCGTCGAATAGAGGTTTCTTATAGATATGTAAACAGATCTGCCGATGGTCTTGGCCTTTTGAATGTAGGACACTATCCAGTTTGTAAGGACTGTTAGTAATAGACTAAGAAGTTATTTAAAGTAGACGGTCTAAAGATTACAGTAGCTGCACCCTGGGCTCCATCCCAAGATGGAAACCGCCAGTCATTCCCCGTAACTAAACCATGGAACGGGTGAGGTTTGAATCCATGTCGAGCGAGTCTTAAAACTCCAAGCCGATGCGTAAGCCACCCAGCCAGTTGGCTATAATAAGATTCATTCAACTAGGTATGTGTGATGGTGAATCATGGAAGGTTTAGAAATACAACCAAACTCCTATGTATACCACCATTGCATAGGTCTCTCACGTAAGAGAGGTCACATAACTACCTGTGTTTGGCTAATCGCCATCGTATCACCACACCCCAGAGGTGCTCGTCAAGGTTCCTGCAACACGTCCTGAAAGGATTGCTACAGCATTCCTCTAAGAGACAGTATTAGAAGTTCAAACATGCAATTACCTCGTGTACTTTTAAGGATTGACACTACCATTATTGTCTGGATGCTGGTATCTGATGGACTGATGGAAGATACGTGGTGTCTCAAGAAATCGTAATGACACGATTGCAAATAAACCATACCCCCGGCCGGGATTGAACCCGCGGTCATAGTCTCTCAAAACTCCAGCCCGTCGCGTTAGCCACTAGACCAGCTAGCCACAATAAGATTCATCCAACTAGGTATATTTCTACACCATAGGAAAGTTAGCACAGGCATCTCTGTGACCACAAATGCAAGTTTTTACAGACGAATCTCCAGCTAGCGTGGCCGTGACGAACTCTAGCTCAAGTCCCTTCACTGCCGTCAACACTAGCTGGTCTAGTGGCTAACGCGACGGGCTGGAGTTTTGAGACTCTATGACCGCGGGTTCAATCCCGGCCGGGGGTATGGAAGATACGTGGTGTCTCTCACGAAGGTAAGTCACGGGGAATGTAGTACTTCTGTTCGTTATTTAAGGCACATTTGAACACTATTCTATCACGTACACTAATAATAATAATAAAAATAATAATCTCCACAAGTCCATGTTGCAACTTATGCAGACCATAGCTGACATCAGTGACATACTACATAGACAACCCTTGGTTATGCAGAGCATTTCCGATAAATTAGATTAATTTTGTCCCCAGGATGCTACCCACACCAGTCGACTAATAGCAAGGTACCTATTTTACTGCTAAGTGAACAGGAACAGCAGATGTCTTAAGGAAACACGCCCAAATGTTTTCTCCTGTACCGGGGATCGAACCACGGACCTCAACGTGTGAGCTTAGTGCGCTACCAACCGTAGATCACTGCACATACTGTCAAGTACACTCGTAGACTCTGTTCAGTGACACCCGACTTGTCGCCATTACTCGTTGATGAAGATTCACTCGCAAGCAGTGTGTGTTGTTTGAAGTTGATAAACTTAACAGAGTAGACTACCAACACTGCGTCGGTCGATGGGGTCACTGAGCTTGCGTGTCAACACGGTGTGACCACTGCCTCACTTCTCTGCCTGATTCGAAGGTTTTTCTAAACTTAATTCATCTTGCTAGTTATACCATTAGGCCGAGGACTTGGCTAACTATATTATCTAGTATATTTTAAAATAAGAATTTCCTCAGGAAACACCTTGCTGAGATTTGTCGTCTTGATCTCAGTTGAGAAGAAGCTAAGGCATTGGTGCCACGTCCTTATAAGAGCTGGTAAGCATTGCTCACCCCCCTTCACTTGTGTTGTAGAGAGGGGGTTGCAGCTCCCTCTTTCCCCTCATTGGGGGTTAATTCCTCCACATTGAAGGTAATTCTCTCCCCTCGGTGAACAATGCCTGTTTGCCAACGAGCCAGCCATTCGTTTGGTCTCAAGTGGTGGTTCATGGTACTTAAGTCACACTATTCACAGCGTGAATATGAAGATTAAACAGTGTCGGAGATCAACGCGATGAATACTAGCATGATTTATAGCGAGCAACACACACACACACACACACACACACACACACGAACCATACATATTTTTAAGACGAGGTTTGATAAAGCTCATGGAGCAGGGAGAGAGGACCTAGTAGCAATCAGTGAAGAGGCGGGGCCAAGAGCTATGAATTGGCCCCTGCAACCACCTGCCTACTAGAGTAGCCAGCTGCTAACACTGAAATTAGAGTTGATCACACACGGGTACCACTGCAATATTGCAGTGCCGAATGCACAATGTACATTGCAGTGATACCCACCTTTTAATGCCAACAGTGTTGATATTGATTATGAACTAAAGTGAGTAGGGAAACTATACCTACTAGACAAGTGTTATTGTATTTAATAAACTGTGCACTCAGCTCACACACTGAGGTCTGTGGTTTGATCCCCGGTACGGATGGATACATTAGGACGTGTTTCCTTAAGACATCTGCTGTCCCTGTTTACCTAGCTGTAAAATAGGTACCTGAGTGTTAGTCGACTGGTGTGGGTCGCATCCTGGGGGGAAAAAATTGACCTAACTTGCGGGAAATGCTCAGCATAACAAGCGACTTTCTATATAGTAGTATGTCACTGATGTCAGCTAGGTCTGTATACCTTGTAGAAATAAATATTATTATTATTATTACAAAAGTTAATCTTCAGTGGGACTCTCCTACTCAAATCAGTGTAAAAATCTATTTCGTTTTCTCACTATTTACGAAACTATAAAGAAACTATAACTATAAACCATTGTATCTTGTAAAAAAAACAGTGTATTTGAAGATACATCATACATTATGTCCATAAGGAATGTGCTAAAACAGAGACTTAACTGATTCGCGGAGGCCGCCAGTAAATCGCACAGTTTTGTTAATCTGATAACTTGCGCAGGAGATTTTCCGGATCATGTCTTAAGAGCTGCGTTGGACATTTGCTCAGTGTTGTGGCCTTCAACCTGTGGAAATACCTGCTGGACCCACCCCCTTGGAACTATATAACTTTATGCACTAGTGAATCCTACGGGGTTAAAGGCTCTACTTCTGTGGCACAGTCAGGGAGGTGATTACACAGTGTTTGGAGCTTTTCGATCATCTTTTGTGGTGTTTATAGCTTTGTGTTGTGTTGTTATTCTGTCTTTCATTGCTCACTACAACCACTAGTAATTAGCCTTATTTCTCAACTAGTTTTTTCCTCATGTTATTCTCTGGTTAATTTGGGTTTTGATTGTAGAGGTTTAATAAGTGTTCTTCGTTTTCATTTCCCATGTTTATGTTTTTCACACTGGGGGAAGATGGAAGAGGTTATCATCACTTGGGGACTTGTCAAGACAAGTATTTCGAAGGAGCGAGAAGTTGTATTACGCTTTGTGTGTTGTGTGTTGTGTGTTGTTTTGTGTGTGTGTGTGTGTGTGTGTTTCTGTACGTACTCGCCTATTTGTGGTTACAGGGTCGAATCATAGCTTCTGGTCCCGCCTCTTCGCTGGTCGCTACTAGATCCACTCTCTCTCTGTTCCATGAGCTTTATCATACCTCTTCTTAAAGCTATGTATGGATCCTGCATCCGCAACATCACTCTCCAGATTATTCCACTTCTTGACAGCTCTATGACTGAAGAAATACTTCCTAACACCTCTGTGATTCATCTGAGATTTCAACTTCAAGTTGTGACCCTTTGTTGCTGTGTCCGATCTCTGGAACATTGTCACTATCCACCTTGTCAATTCCTCTCAGTATTTTATACGTCGTTATCATGTCCCCCCTATCCTTCCTGTCCTCCAATGTCTTTAGGTCGATTTCCCTTAACTTCTTCTCGTAGGACATACCCCTTAGCTGGGGGACTGTTCATGTTGCAGACCTTTCCACTTTAATTTCTTGACGTGCTTGACCAGATGTGGGTTACATACTGGTGCTGCATACTCCAGTATGGGCCCTGACGTACACGGTGTACAGTGTCTTGAATGACTCCTTACTCAGGTGTTGGAACGCTATTCTTATGTATGGCAGGCGCCCATATGCTGCAGCAGTTGTTTGGTTGATGTGTGCCTCAGATGTGCTCGGTATGATACTCGGCCCAACATCCTCTTCCTTGAGTGAAGTTTGCAGCCTTCCCCCCCCCTCCTGGTCTGCACTCCGTATGCGGTCTTCTTTGACCTTCCCTCTTTCTCGCACCTGGCACACTCCCCACAGGGTGCCACACTCCCCCACAGGGTGCCCCACACCCCCACAGGGTGCCCCACACCCCCACAGGGTGCCCCACACCCCCACAGGGTGCCAAACACCCCCACCGGATGCCATACTCCCCCACAGGGCACCACACTCCCCACACTGTGCTTGTCGAAGAACCCAGCATCTCTGTCGACGTTCGGGATATTTTCCCTTTCAACTAAATTTGCTGAGGAATAGACAAACATGCAATATCTGGGTACCTTTACTTTAGACCTTTCGCCATCCAGTGGCTTTATCAATACAAATTCCAGGACATAACTGGAAGACAGTAGAACTGTATACCAAAGATGAGGTAAACAGTCCCTCAGCTTTGGAGTTAGTGTACCGTAGTCGTGATGAGTTTACAGTATAGATGCCCAGTATTGCATATTTGTCTAATTCTCCATCTTGTCGGTACTGTATACCGGTCATGGACCGGACCGCCGGGGTGTTGACCCTGGAGCACCCACCAGGTTGAACAAGGCCGATAACAGGCAAGGAATCGTGGATACGGATTGTGGAATGTAAAAAAAAAATCGATCTCAAATATTTTTACGTCATTATTTATGTAATACGAGAGTGAAATGGCGAAGACACTGGCGAATTGGCGGTAATTTGTAAAGATGATTGTCGCTGAAGGTTTTAAAAGTTCAATAGTCTAGTGCTGCTTTTATAATAATAATAATAATAATAATAATCAAACGGTTCTAGTGTTTGTAAATATAACTGAGGTTTGTCTCGCCGTTTGTACACCAAAAGATGTTTTTATCTCCAAACCATACCACGGGCGGGATTGAACCCGCGGTCAGAGTCTCAAAACTCCAGACCGTCGCGTTAGCCACGGTCTGGAGACTGACCGCGGGTTCAATCCCGCCCGTGGTATGGTTTGTTTGCAATCGTGTCATTACGATCTCGTGAGTCATGTGTATATCTCGTTATGTCCACCGAGGAAGCTACCCTTAACCTAACCTTTCCTATAACTGCCCTAAACTGTATACAAGTGTAGTATCACCATACCATTTTTACACTGTTGATTTAATTCCTCTTTGAGAAGCTAAAGTATTCTTGATATTAACGTACTAGTGAATTACAGCTCGATCGCTTGCGCTCATCTCTCACTGAGGTCCGGAGTTCGAATCTCCGGTTCGGCTGGTAAACATTAGGACGTGTATCCATAAGACACCCGCTGTTCCTGTTCACCCATCAGTGTAAAATGTATACCTGGGTGTTAGTCGACTGGTGTGGGTCGCATCCTGGGATAAAATTGACCTAATCTGCGAGAAATGCTCTGCATAACAAGCGAATTCTGTAGTGTCATAGATGTCAGCTAGGTCTGTATACCTTGTATATGTACTAGTAGAAATATATATGATTATTATCTTCAGTCTATAGTTCCTTTATACTTGGATTGGACAGTAAGGGGAAGTTCTTGGGTGTAAGTAGGGTCTGCCGAGCATGGGCTGGTAGGCCTAATGTGGTGTTTCAGTAATCTTAAATGTTCTTTGAAGTGTGTAGAAGAGTTAGGTCTTAAACTTAAGTGATTTGTTTCTTTTCAGTGTGGTCCGTGACTGGTGTGGCTGGTCGCTCCACGGACCTACCCTGCTACCTCACTCCCCGCACCCCGGGCGACGAGCCGAAGTTGATCCTCTGGTACAAGGAGACTGTCCGGAGTCCGCTCTTCAGGTGAGAAATGTGAGGCAGCAGCAGCAGCAGCAGCAGTAGTAGTAGTAGTAGTAGTAGTAGTAGTAATAGTAGCAGTAGTAGCAGCAGTAGTAGCAACTGGGAAAGATAGATCATAGGTGACCCACGAGGTCTTGGGTAAAGTTATCTCCTTGGCAAGCAAGAATTTTGGGCAGCTTAAATAATAGGTGAACAGGTGCACGAGTATGTGTGTAGTTGTGAATTAGACCTATCTAGCATGGGCCAGTAGGCCTGCTGCAATGTTCTTCCATTTTTATATCCTTAAAGTAACATTCAAGCTATCTTTAATTTTGATAAATGAGACACTTGGGCAATATTTGTGTATCTTTATTCTGGAATCCTTTCGCCAGCCTGTGGTTTCTTTAGTCCACTGCAGAGAAAGGTAGAAGTTGATGGGGCGTTTGAGGTAATCAGTCCCTCGGCCTGGAGTCTGTGTTCAGTCCATCAGTCTTGATAGCAGTGCAGCATATTCGTGGAGATGGGGCTTGTATACTGTTGACAGGTGACGTGGAGCAGTGGTAGGCAGAGTTACCATTGGAGGAACCCACTAGTAGAATAAAATCTTGTTAGCAGTATACAGTACATGTCCCATTCCCACGAAGATGGTGTACTTTTATCAAGATTGATGACCTAAACACACAGACTCCAGGCCGAGAGACTGAGTGCCTCAAACTCCTCATCTTCCACCGTTCTCTGCACTGGACTGAAGAAAGCACTGGCTGGCGATACGTTTCCATAATAAAGATTCCCAAATGTTGCATTAATGTCTCATTCTTCAACTATAATTATGCCCTGGGGGGCTCATTGTCAACTCATAATTGAGTAGTAATGTGTGCAGAAAGAAAAGAACTTTATCTACGGTTTGTGTTGCATCCCTTGCCTGGAAGTTTCATTCCATTATTTTGATGAGAAGGTGCGCGTTAATTCTTCGTGTTTGGGTATATTTAGTATCTCGAGATGTGACCAGGAGTCAGTGAATAATAGCGTTTCAGCTTCTTAGTAGACGGAGGATCAAGCTTCCACCACTCTATACGCTGTATGGCCCCTCACGGATTTGGTGCTTCTCATCAAGCAAGTAAATTGAAAGGTTTAATGAGATCTCCGTTTTCTGTGAGGGGGAAAAATAAATGTTTAAGAGTTTTGAGTCTGTCTTCGTACGTTGTTTGCTATTGATCTCAGCAGTTCAGTTGTCCTCCTCTCCACTCTAATCTGTTTTCAACTTTTAGGCTATTTAGTCCAGTAAGGCAGTGCTGCAGCATTTCTTAGCTGCTAGCTAAGAAATGCTAGAAAAGCCAGTGACACTGGCTTTGAAAGTGGAAATGCTAGGTATGTTTCCTTACACCTGTTGCACCTGTTCACCTAGCAGTAAGTAGGTACCTGGGTGTAAGTCGACTGAGAAATGGTCGGGTGATACTGACAACATGTGGAGAAAGATGTTTATGTACAGTTCAGGACACTTATTAAAGGAAACGTTTCGCGACAAGTGGCGAAACGTTTAAGGAAACGCGTACTAATGGTTTCCACCCGTACCGGGGATCGAACCAGCTGAGTGCGCTTACGGGACATAGAGAAATACGATACACACACACACACACACACACACACACACACACACACACACACACACACACACACACACACACACACACACACACACACACACACACACATATATATATATATATATATATATATATATATATATATATATATATATGAGAGAGAGGGAGACAGGTACATATATAGAGGTATTGCTAGGAAGCGTAATAAACATTTTAAAAGTTACGTGTTTTTTTGGGTTGAAAAGCGATTTTTCATCAGGCGACACAACAAAGCGGTGTCCACTAGACCATCCCGCTTTGAAAAATGACTCAAACCCTCTGCCTACTGTAGTTGTGGAATTTACAATGACCACCAAGCATGATCCGCTTAGGTTTTTACAACCATAGACAGAGACAAAAAAAAAATTACTGTATACTATTTCGATCTCTATCTGAGGGCCTCGTCAGTAGTATAACGGAGAGAGGACGTGAAATTTACACGGGCGTGGAGAATGGTCATGTCATGTAGGATGAGTCAGGTCACCTGCACGTGTTATAATAATGATAATAATAATAATATAATAATGATAAGAATAATAATAAGAGTAATGGTAAAATTACCGTCAATGTTACGTAAAGACACGTGTACAATTAGTGTGACACTGCAATAAGACACGTGTACAATTAGTGTGACACTGCAATAAGACACGTGTAGAATTAGTGTGACACTGCAATAAGACACGTGTGCGAGAAAGTGAATAAGACATGTGTGCCAAAAAAATACTATTTTGTATGCATAGTGCAAATTTTTGCAAAGACAGTTGAAAGAACTCGTCCAGAATTGCATTTAGAACTGTTCAATTCTAGATGTAACTTTACAACGTCATTTAGAGTCTCACTCTAGAGAGGAACTCACTAGAGCTGACTGCACTCCAGTTAACCTTCAGGTGACCCCTAGCTAGGTGCCACACTCATTAGTGCCAAGTAGAACTAGTTGACGGGTCATTAGGTGGTAACAGTTGGTGGTAACAGTTGGAGACGGGGTTAGTAACCTCTTGCTCCCAGCATTTTAAGTCGACACGCATGATTTACGGAGGAAAGATTCTCTTCTATTTATCTGTTTCTGTTTGTGAAACAAAAATTATATTCAACATCCTATTTATTTATTGCTAGTTCAAGCAGACTATGTTTCTGGAGGCCTACGTGAAAGGGAGTCTTCAACAGTTTAACGTAATTCCTTTTTCAGTAATGCACGTATATCTATGCCTGGCTTCCTTAAGCTTTTGAAGCTTGAAAGAGACCAGAGGAGGCACTTTCCAAGCTACCACACGTGGAAACATAGGAATACTCTGACCACTACAATACACGTACAACACCTGCGTTATTATTAAGATGCTTTCGTCAGCCAATGGTTCCATCGATGCTATACAGAGATTATTTAAAGGTGTTGGAACTGGACACGGTAGAAGATCAAGTAATCAGTCCCTCACGACAAGATGTATCGTACTTTATAACAGCTTCTCCAACTATGAGACCTGTTTACAATTACTGGGTGCATCGTCTCCTAAAAAGGCAGCCATTTTATTTTTTTTTGCGGGGGGGATGATTGGCAAGAACGGCACTAACACACGTGAAAAGATTTTAGGACGAATTATATAGCAAACGTAGGAATAAGTCGTGGCTGGAACAATTCACAAGTAACCCACAGTTCCATGGTTGGAACACTTCACAAGTAACCCACAGTTCCATGGTTGGAACACTTCACAAGTAACCCACAGTTCCATGGTTGGAACACTTCACAAGTAACCCACAGTTCCATGGTTGGAACAATTCACAAGTAAATTACAATTCCATGGCTGGAACACTTCACAAGTAGCCCACAGTTCCATGGTTGGAACAATTCACAAGTAACCCACAGTTCCATGGTTGGAACAATCACAAATAACCCACAGTTCCATGGTTGGAATGATTCACAAGTAACCCACAATTCTGTTCTTGGAACAATTCACAAGTAACCCACAATTCCAAGGCTGGAACAATTCACAAGTAACCCACAATTCCAAGGCTGGAACAATTCACAAGTAGCCCACAATAACGTGGATGAAACAATTCACAGCCAGCACAATACCATGACTGGAACAATTCAAAACCAGTACACAATACCGTGGTTGGAACAGTTCGCTACTAGCAGAGTACCGTGGTTGGAACAGTTCTCAACTAGCAGAGTACCGTGGTTGGAACACTTGTCAACTAGCAGAGTACCGTGGTTGGAACACTTGTCAACTAGCAGAGTACCGTGGTTGGAACACTTGTCAACTAGCAGAGTACCGTGGTTGGAACACTTGTCAACTAGCAGAGTACCGTGGTTGGAACACTTGTCAACTAGCAGAGTACCGTGGTTGGAACACTTGTCAACTAGCAGAGTACCGTGGTTGGAACACTTGTCAACTAGCAGAGTACCGTGGTTGGAACACTTGTCAACTAGCAGAGTACCGTGGTTGGAACACTTGTCAACTAGCAGAGTACCGTGGTTGGAACACTTGTCAACTAGCAGAGTACCGTGGTTGGAACACTTGTCAACTAGCAGAGTACCGTGGTTGGAACACTTGTCAACTAGCAGAGTACCGTGGTTGGAACACTTGTCAACTAGCAGAGTACCGTGGTTGGAACACTTGTCAACTAGCAGAGTACCGTGGTTGGAACACTTGTCAACTAGCAGAGTACCGTGGTTGGAACACTTGTCAACTAGCAGAGTACCGTGGTTGGAACACTTGTCAACTAGCAGAGTACCGTGGTTGGAACACTTGTCAACTAGCAGAGTACCGTGGTTGGAACACTTGTCAACTAGCAGAGTACCGTGGTTGGAACACTTGTCAACTAGCAGAGTACCGTGGTTGGAACACTTGTCAACTAGCAGAGTACCGTGGTTGGAACACTTGTCAACTGGCAGAGTACCGTGGTTGGAACACTTGTCAACTGGCAGAGTACCGTGGTTGGAACACTTGTCAACTGGCAGAGTACCGTGGTTGGAACACTTGTCAACTAGCAGAGTACCGTGGTTGGAACACTTGTCAACTAGCAGAGTACCGTGGTTGGAACACTTGTCAACTAGCAGAGTACCGTGGTTGGAACACTTGTCAACTAGCAGAGTACCGTGGTTGGAACACTTGTCAACTAGCAGAGTACCGTGGTTGGAACACTTGTCAACTAGCAGAGTACCGTGGTTGGAACACTTGTCAACTAGCAGAGTACCGTGGTTGGAACACTTGTCAACTAGCAGAGTACCGTGGTTGGAACACTTGTCAACTAGCAGAGTACCGTGGTTGGAACACTTGTCAACTAGCAGAGTACCGTGGTTGGAACACTTGTCAACTAGCAGAGTACCGTGGTTGGAACACTTGTCAACTAGCAGAGTACCGTGGTTGGAACACTTGTCAACTAGCAGAGTACCGTGGTTGGAACACTTGTCAACTAGCAGAGTACCGTGGTTGGAACACTTCTCAACTAGCAGAGTACCGTGGTTGGAACACTACTCAACTAGCAGAGTACCGTGATTGGAACACTTGTCAACTAGCAGAGTACCGTGGTTGGAACACTTGTCAACTAGCAGAGTACCGTGGTTGGAACACTTGTCAACTAGCAGAGTACCGCAGAGTACCGTGGTTGGAACACTTGTCAACTAGCAGAGTACCGTGGTTGGAACACTTGTCAACTAGCAGAGTACCGTGATTGGAACACTTCTCAACTAACAGACAATTTGGGGAAGATTCAGACTGTGTATCACTCGCCCTGGAGACTGGCTCTCTTTTTTTTTTTTTTTTTTTTTTACACAGGGTTTGACAAGGTTAAAGATTCTCTCTCTCTCTCTCTCTGACTATTGTCGGCAATAGAACATTTGACTCCAGAAAGAACTACCCTGGTAATCGGTAGTGTATAGGGGGACTATAGGCCTATTATATATAACTATTGTAACTTGGAAATATTTATTCGATTGGCTTTGGAAATTATTAAAGTTATGATGCCAGTCATCCCCCCCACCCAAAAAACAAATGGCTGCCTTTTTAGGAGACGATGCACCCAGTAATTGTAAACAGGTCTCATAGTTGGAGAAGCTGTTATAAAGTACGATACATCTTGTCGTGAGGGACTGATTACTTGATCTTCTACCGTGTCCAGTTCCAACACCTTTAAATAATCTCTGTATAGCATCGATGGAACCATTGGCTGACGAAAGCATCTTAATAATAACGCAGGTGTTGTACGTGTATTGTAGTGGTCAGAGTATTCCTCTCTGTTTCCACATGTGGTAGCTTGGAAAGTACCTTCTCTGGTCTCTTTCAAGCTTCAAAAGCTTAAGGAAGCCAGGCATAGATATACGTGCATTACTGAAAAAGGAATTACGTTAAACTGTTGAAGACTCCCTTTCACGTATGCATCCAGAAACATAGTCTGCTTAAACTAGCAATAAATAAATAGGATGTTGAATATAATTTTTGTTTCACAAACAGAAACAGATAAATGGAAGAGAATCTTTCCTCCGTAAATCATGCGTGTCGACTTAAAATGCTGGGAGCAAGAGGTTACTAACCCCGTCTCCAACTGTTACCACCACCAGCCATCTACCACCACTAACACAGTTGTAAACACAGCCTCCACTACCACAGTTGTAAACACAGCCTCCACTACCACAGTTGTAAACACAGCCTCCACTACCACAGTTGTAAACACAGCCTCCACTACCACAGTTGTAAACACAGCCTCTACTACCACAGTTGTAAACACAGCCTCCACTACCACAGTTGTAAACACAGCCTCCACTACCACAGTTGTAAACACAGCCTCCACTACCACAGTTGTAAACACAGCCTCCACTACCACAGTTGTAAACACAGCCTCCACTACCACAGTTGTAAACACAGCCTCCACTACCACAGTTGTAAACACAGCCTCCACTACAGTTGTAAACACAGCCTCCACTACCACAGTTGTAAACACAGCCTCCACTACCACAGTTGTAAACACAGCCTCCACTACCACAGTTGTAAACACAGCCTCCACTACCACAGTTGTAAACACAGCCTCCACTACCAAATTCAATAAAAAAAAAGTGTAAGTTTCCTCTTTTTTGGGTCACCTGCCTCTGTGGGAGACGACTGGTGTTAAGATATTGTAAGAACGGTAAAAGCAAACGAGTTTGAAAAAATAATATAAACGAAACAGTAGAGATAAGAGACAGCAGATCCATAGCCCATCATAATGTGTTCAGTAAGGTCGACAGTTCACTAAGTTTGCAGATATTACTGACATGAGCTGTCAAGTGTGTGTACCAAATAGAAACCTTAATTTCGGCCTCCTCCTGTTTGAATATCCGCCTCAACAAGCAATCTATATAGCAATAATATCACTAAAGTTATTTTTAACTCAGAACATTACATCTTAGTGTCCACATCCAACCATTTACGGACATAAACTTCGCACCTACAACAGTGATGCATTTAACATATGGGAAAAATTAGTTTACTTAAAACTCTTTGACATTAAAAATATCGGGAATATTGTTTTCCGTGCTTCACCTGGAGAATGCTTCTTTTGAATGGTTTCAAACTTAAAACGTGGAAGCACCGAATCAAAGGAAGATTAAGTTTAGTTTTAGATTATATAAGTTTAAATCGGTCGATTTTTTAATAAGATCAGCAGTTTTGGTTCCGGTTCGACAACTAGAGAATGGTTTTCTTTATCGACGTCAAACTTACAACACTAGTGTATATTGTTAACCCCTTAAACTGTCCAAACAGATCTACGTTCACATGTGTAGTGCTCCAAAAGTAGATCTACGTTTTTTTTACATATTTTAAAATATAACAAAAAAAAACTAGATCAAAGTTTTTTTTACACGTTTTCAAATGTAAAAAAAAGAGAAGGAAGCACTACGTTTTTTTTACATTCAAATGTTGAAAAAACGTAGATCTACGTTTGGACAGTTTAACGATTAAAAGGAGATGGTAGAGACCAACCCGATCCTCAATGAAGGTGATCCAACGGAAGTGAATAACTATAGACCTGTATCAGACTTGCTCTTACCGTCTAAAATCCTCGAAAAAAAACCACATAAGCGAGTTTACTTCTACCTAATATCTCAAAATATACTTTACCTTTGCCAGTTTGCGTTTAGGCTGAAGAAAGTACAAATGATGCAATTATTCAAATGCTTGAAATGCTTTATGCAGCGCTTGAAAAAATATGAATATCCTCTGGGACACTCTATAGAAAGCATTCGATACAGAGGACATACCCTTGCATACCTAAGTTCTTATCTTAGCAGTAGACACCAGTATGTCTCCACTACCTGCGTAGCTTCGTCAACTCAGCCTGTAGACAAAGGAGTGCCCCAGGGTAGTGTCCTGGGCCCTCTGCTCTTTCTCGTTTACATTAGTGATCTCCCCAACGATCTCGTCTCCTTAAGCCTGTTCTGTTCGCAGATGACACTGCTTATGTCTTCTATTCAAATCCGACTATGCTCAGTGGCACTGATTACGAGGAGATACTAAAAAAATCTACGTGGATGACGACCCACAATCTCATCGTCAATATAAACAAAACCCACTACATGCTGTTTGGAAACAGAGCTTCCATTATCCAACATATTGATCAACGGTTTCCACATTACAAGATATACTGAGGGCAAATTTTTAGACCCATGCTTTGACTGCAACCTGAAATTTAATATCCACATTAAAAATAGAGCCTAGAAGGTCTTCAAAACAGTAGGCATCCTCTCGATGATAGGGTGCTATGTACCCCAAACTATACTACTTACACTATACCACTCACTAATCTACCCTTACCTCATCTACGGTATTTGTGCTTGGGGATCTACTACGAAAAAGTATCATAAACTATTAATAACACAACAAAAAGCTGCTGTGTGGACAATCGCGGGTTCTATCCCCGTCCGTGGTATGGTTCGCCCATTCCTGTAGCAGAGGACACCCACTACCTTTGCTCATCAAGAGTTTGAACTTAATATACAAAATATGCACTCCTATAACTGTGCCTATTGTATATATAAAACACTGAACTCCAACATAAACCCTCCTCTCAAACTTTTCCTTGGTAGCTGTGTTGTGAGGGTTCATGGAGATATGATGGTTGGAGATTAACACAAGTTGTTGGGTGGTAACATTTATATTAGTAGTGTGAGCAGGGGAGCCCAGCCTAGCCTGTCCTGTTGCCTTTAGGTCTACGCGTAATCCGAGAGAGAAGCAGCGTATCTCATGCTCACGTGTGGCATCACGTGACGTCACACATGCTAGCCACTGGGCCTAGCAAAGGGGTCATCTGTGTAAAACATATGGATGGTACTAACTATGATACTCGGATAACATATACATATACAGGGGATCAGCAACTATGCTGACAGCTCGGTCATGTTACGTATGTCGTCTCAACATAAAATAGTATGCTATAGGCTGAACAGGCAGGTGGCTCTGGGCTGATTCTATACAATAGCAAAGACATGTGTAACTTAGAACTAATGGATGGTATCATAATGGGTATAATCGTAATGCATTACGAATTAAAGGAACAATCATAGTATAATACAAGATTGAATTGATCGATCGATCTGTATTCATGCACTCTACGGATTCTGAGGAAGAATATATATTTACAAAGGTGAAAGTAATTAACAGGAAAGGCAGGCAAGGCATGCACAGGTCATAATGCTAAATCTCAGAATTATGAAGAAACATGAACACACACAGAAAATTTGTTTCTTGGAACTAATCAGCTAGTAACAAAACACACAGTTGACAGCTTCATTCTACTTCTGCGAGGGTAAGATTTACGTATGCAGAATGGTTATCGTCTCTGGGAGGATCGAATTCTTTTGCAATGGCTAACGCGTGCCTTGACTGAGGGAGATCTGAGCAAGTATCTACAAAAGATACTTGGGGGTTTTTCATTACTTGTCGTGTACACAAAGAATAACGACATCCAGGTTGATCATCTGACTGAGTGTTACAGGTAGAGGGTACAGAGTCAGGAGGATTGTCAGCGTCTGTCACATTAGTCTGGGTAGAAATATCATACTCAACATCACATACTAACTTCATATGATCTAAATGCGTTTCCTTATACTGACCAGTACTAATTTTTCTAACTTTATACTTATTACCATTGATATGTTCAACTACTCGATAAGGACTAACTAACTTTTGATCGAGCTTAGGCATTGCAGATGTTTTGTTGAAGTCAGTCAGCATTACTCTCGAACCCACTTTAACTTTGGTCGGCTTAGCACGGCTATTAGTTACTCTTGTAAATTCTGCTGTTGACTTACAAAGTGTCTCAAGGATTCTTCTAAAAACACTGAGCTAAGCTGGTATGAGTTGCTATGAAATCAGGGTTGTAATTGGGTTTCGGTGCAGAATATAACAACTCATAAGGCAAATGCTTTTCTATACCATACAACGCATAATGTGGAGTGTCACCTATCGAAGCATTGTAAGCAGAATTTATGGCACATTGAACATCAGGTATAACTTCATTCCAGGTTTCACTGTTGGGATTGATAGTGGCTCTCAAGACATGAAGTACTTTCTTATTGGTTCATTCCGCTAACCCATTACTGGCAGGATGATGAGGAACAGTGGTGGATTTAGAGATCTTGTACAAGGTACACAAATTTTCAAGAATCTTATTACAGAATTCACCTCCATTATCTGTTACTAGGGACTTAGGGGTCGTATGCCTACAGATTATACGCTCCTTGAAAGCTTTAGCTAGGGAGGGAACATTGGAAATTGGTTAACAGATACATGGCAACTCTTTCCCATGGTTCACTCGTGGTGGGATACACCTGGATGGGATTTGGACCGTTGACATTTCCTTTATGTTGCATACAGACACTACATTTCTTAACATACTCGGAAACATCAGTTGCCATACGTGGCCAAAGGCATTTCATTTTGGCTCGTTTCAAAGAACGATCCATACCAGGATGTGCAACACCTGGTGCATCGTAAACTAGCTGTAGAGCTACATTCACTAGTGACTCACACATGCTAGCCACTGGGCCTAGCAAAGGGGTCATCTATGTAAAAAATATGGATGGTACTATGATACTCAGATAACATATACAGGGGATCAGCAACTATGCTGACAGCTGCAACACAACACAGGCACGACACCAGACACAAAACACTCTTCGACATTCCCTGCGTCCGACTCGCCCTATTCAAAAACACAGCACACATGAAAGACCCTAATATATGGAAATTAATTGCTCGAGCCAGCGACATGTCCCCTGTCTGCTAATCAATTTACAGCTATTGTTAAAAATCACCTCATCTCCCTAACGTAACTAAACCAACACTGCTATACAAAACAAAACCAACTCGTCCACCTCTATCCTCCCTCTTGCAGTCTTCCACAAACTCCCATAGGAAATTAATTACACATTATGTTCCATTATAATTCTACTGAAACCTAATAAACTTCCTGTTACTTCAGCATCTCTAAAAATCGTTCCATAGCTTGAAGACATCGAGCTTATTTGGAACTGCTTAAGAAATCCCAATTAACCGAAGATCACTGTATTAGTTTTAAGTATTAAAACATTCTTAAACCTGAACTATTTTCATTTTAGCTACCTCACTTTTTTATGTATTAGTGCATACTTAAAATTGTTCTATTGTTCACTTAGCTACCTTACTTTATATACTTTTAAAAAGCTTCTACTCAGTAACCTATGTCTAGTTGTTTAGTGTGTCAGCATTGTCTAGTTTAGTGTGTCAGCATTGTCTAGTTTACTGTGTCAGCATTGTCTAGTTTAGTGTGTCAGCATTGTTTAGTGTGTCAGCATTGTCTAGTTGTTTAGTGTGTCAGCATTGTCTAGTTTAGTGTGTCAGCATTGTCTAGTTGTTTAGTGTGTCAGCATTGTCTAGTTGTTTAGTGTGTCAGCATTGTCTAGTTTAGTGTGTCAGCATTGTCTAGTTGTTTAGTGTGTCAGCATTGTCTAGTTGTTTAGTGTGTCAGCATTGTCTAGTTTAGTGTGTCAGCATTGTCTAGTTTAGTGTGTCAGCATTGTCTAGTTTAGTGTGTCAGCATTGTCTAGTTTAGTGTGTCAGCATTGTTTAGTGTGTCAGCATTGTCTAGTTGTTTAGTGTATCAGCATTGTCTAGTTTAGTGTGTCAGCATTGTCTAGTTGTTTAGTGTGTCAGCATTGTCTAGTGTATCAGCATTGTCTAGTTGTTTAGTGTGTCAGCATTGTCTAGTTGTTTAGTGTGTCAGCATTGTCTAGTTGTTTAGTGTGTCAGCATTGTCTAGTTGTTTAGTGTGTCAGCATTGTCTAGTGTATCAGCATTGTCTAGTTGTTTAGTGTGTCAGCATTGTCTAGTTGTTTAGTGTGTCAGCATTGTCTAGTTCTTCAGTGTGTCAGCATTGTCTAGTTGTTTAGTGTGTCAGCATTGTCTAGTTTAGTGTGTCAGCATTGTCTAGTTGTTTAGTGTGTCAGCATTGTCTAGTGTATCAGCATTGTCTAGTTGTTTAGTGTGTCAGCATTGTCTAGTTGTTTAGTGTGTCAGCATTGTCTAGTTGTTTAGTGTGTCAGCATTGTCTAGTTGTTTAGTGTGTCAGCATTGTCTAGTTTAGTGTGTCAGCATTGTCTAGTTGTTTAGTGTGTCAGCATTGTCTAGTGTATCAGCATTGTCTAGTTGTTTAGTGTGTCAGCATTGTCTAGTTGTTTAGTGTGTCAGCATTGTCTAGTTGTTTAGTGTGTCAGCATTGTCTAGTTGTTTAGTGTGTCAGCATTGTCTAGTGTATCAGCATTGTCTAGTTGTTTAGTGTGTCAGCATTGTCTAGTTGTTTAGTGTGTCAGCATTGTCTAGTTGTTTAGTGTGTCAGCATTGTCTAGTTGTTTAGTGTGTCAGCATTGTCTAGTTGTTTAGTGTGTCAGCATTGTCTAGTTGTTTAGTGTGTCAGCATTGTCTAGTTGTTTAGTGTGTCAGCATTGTCTAGTTGTTTAGTGTGTCAGCATTGTCTAGTTGTTTAGTGTGTCAGCATTGTCTAGTTGTTTAGTGTGTCAGCATTGTCTAGTTGTTTAGTGTGTCAGCATTGTCTAGTGTATCAGCATTGTCTAGTTGTTTAGTGTGTCAGCATTGTCTAGTTGTTTAGTGTGTCAGCATTGTCTAGTTGTTTAGTGTGTCAGCATTGTCTAGTTGTTTAGTGTGTCAGCATTGTCTAGTTTAGTGTGTCAGCATTGTCTAGTTTAGTGTGTCAGCATTGTCTAGTTTAGTGTGTCAGCATTGTCTAGTTGTTTAGTGTCAGCATTGTCTAGTGTATCAGCATTGTCTAGGTGTTTAGTGTGTCAGCATTGTCTAGGTCTTCAGTGTGTCAGCATTGTCTAGTTGTTTAGCGTGTCAGCATTGTCTAATTGTTTAGCGTGTCAGCATTGTCTAGTTGTTTAGCGTGTCAGCATTGTCTAGTTGTTTAGTGTGTCAGCACTGTCTAGTTGTTTAGTGTGTCAGCATTGTCTAGTTGTTTAGCGTGTCAGCATTGTCTAGTTGTTTAGCGTGTCAGCATTGTCTAGTTGTTTAGCATGTCAGCATTGTCTAGTTGTTTAGTGTGTCAGCATTGTCTAGTTGTTTAGTGTGTCAGCATTGTCTAGTTGTTTAGTGTGTCAGCATTGTCTAGTTGTTTAGTGTGTCAGCATTGTCTAGTTGTTTAGTGTGTCAGCACTGTCTAGTTGTTTAGTGTGTCAGCATTGTCTAGTTGTTTAGTGTGTCAGCATTGTCTAGTTGTTTAGTGTGTCAGCATTGTCTAGTTCTTCAGTGTGTCAGCATTGTCTAGTTTAGTGTCAGCATTGTCTAGTTGTTTAGTGTGTCAGCATTAGTGAGCCAGAAATGCACAGCATGCTAGTGGCTGTCTTTTGTGCTTAACAGTATTTTATTAAGTGTAAAACCACCACGGGGGGAGTAGTTATAGCTCTAGGCCTTTCGCGTTGCAGTCAACACATCAGGAGCGTGCAATGTTGCAGAGAAGAGGTGGTGGTCCTAGTAAATACGATCACAGGGAATAAAGTAATAGTTTATGTAGTGCCGGGAGGACAGTGCCGGGAGGACAGTGCCGGGAGGACAGTGCCGGGAGGACAGTGCCGGGAGGACAGTGCCGGGAGGACAGTGCCGGGAGGACAGTGCCGGGAGGACAGTGCCGGTTGAACAGTGCCAGTTGAACAGTGCCAGTTGAACAGTGCCAGTTGAACAGTGCCAGTTGAACAGTGCCAGTTGAACAGTGCCAGTTGAACAGTGCCAGTTGAGCAGTGCCATGGGTCTGAGGAGAGTGCCAGTTGTGTCGTTACTTCCTCTGTCCTTTACTACCTGTCTCTTTAAATGTTATTTTTTCCTTCCATTACTCTGTCAGTATTTCTCTTTATTTTTCTGTAGTTCTCCTCTTTATCATATGTTCCACATTACTTCCCATTATTTCTTTATTATAACTTTATTAAAATCATCTTTTTCTGCTTTCTTTTACCCCCATTTTTATTACCCCTCTTTTTCAAGACCTTTTAATTACCTCTTTTTATCAGTCCTTCTTTATTACTCGTCTGTTTATCAGCTTTTGTTTAACCTTTATTACTCGTATTACTTTTATTTTCTGTTTAGTCTATTATCCCTCTTTACTGTCCTTATTTACCTCCCTATTTTATTACCCCCTATCTTTTGTCCCTCTTTATTCTTTAATATCCACCTTTATAATGCCAAGTCCGTCTTTATTACGTTATTAATCATTATTGCTAAATTTATTACGTCTGCATTACCGTGTCTTCCTATCTTCCTTCTTCCCAGTCTTTATTACACGTTGTATTATCCATTATTCTTCAATTTATAGCCTCTTATACCTATCTTTATTAACATCCTTTTTATTCCACCTTCTTGTCTTCCTTCTTCGTCTTTATTACTGATCTTATTCTTCATTGTTGCTCACTTTATTGCTTCTTCTCTTTATTACATTCTCTTTCTTCTTCCCCTTCTTAATTATTCAGTTTATTCCTCTTCTCCTTTGTCACGTTATTTACTCTTAGTCTTTGGTCTTCATTGTCTCGTTTATCTTAAGTTTAATGTTTTCTCTCGTTTCTTTTTCGTTTTTTTTCTTGTTTTATTATTTTTGTTTCCTTGTTTAAAACTAATGTTCTTAATTTGTCTTTGTGTAGTTTTTTATTGCTGTGTTTTTATTGTTTTGTTTTTATAGCTTTTTCTTCTGTCTTTTATTTGGTATTTTATGTCTGTCTCCCATTTCTCTCGTTTTTTTCTTATTCTCTCTCCTTTCTCTCTTGCTCTCTCCATCTCTCTTTCCTTCTCTCTCTTTCTCTTCCCCTCTCTTTCTTCCCCTCTCTCTCTTCCCCTCTCTCTCTTCCCCTCTCTCTCTTCCCCTCTCTCTCTTCCCCTCTCTCTCTTCCCCTCTCTCTCTTCCCCTCTCTCTCTTCCCCTCTCTCACCCTCTTTTTTTTTTACACAGGGTTTGACAAGGTTAAGGATCCCTAGCTTTATTGACAAGCTAAGAGCTGTTACCTACATCAGCTCATTTGAAAGCATTTTTATTGTTATGAGACATACAAGTAGGGAACAGGATGAAGTTGGAGCCATCTGTGGGCCAGCATTTTCATTTGATCATCTGACTTTATCTCGTTGACATCATTATGTTGTACGAATGTGTTCCATACTCGAGTCATCCTGGGTATATATGATCTCAGATGGAGTGATGTTCTGGAGAAGGGTACAGCATAAAAGCTTGTTTCACGCTGTCCTCGAAGTGGATCCAAGTGTGGTACTTTGACAATGTTGGCCTTGTACATAACAGTAAGGCCACCCACATCCCTCCTGTGTTGAAGGCTCTGCTGAAATGACAGATCTATCCAGGATGGGTCCAGGCGAGAGATGAGACGTCTTGCTCTGTTCTCTACTCTGTCAAGCAGTCGCAGATGAGAGAGGGGGGGGCAGGCAAACCAAGAAAGTGGAGCATACTCAAGGTGTGAGCGTACTTGTCTCGTTTCCTCTTACCTCTTACTTCTTGCCTCGCCTCTTTCCTCGCTTCCTCTTCTTGTCCCGCTTTCTCTTATCTCTTCTTGCCTTGCTTCCTCTTACCTCTTGCCTCACCTCTCCTTACCTTTCCTATCTTTCATTTACCTTCATCTTTCATTCCTTCACCTCAGCATCCCATCTTCTCTCACTTCCTCTCAACTCCTTTCTTCCTTCACTTACCCTCACTTTGTCACCTCCCCTCTCCTTCCCTCACTTATTTACCTTCATCTTCCTCACTCTGTCTCTTTTTCCCCTTCCCCTTTCTTTCCTCTTCCCCTCCTTCCCTCTTCTTTCCCATTCCCTCGTCATTTCCTCTTCTTTCTCCTTTCTTTCCCTTCTCCTTCCTCTCTCCTTTCCTTACTTCCCTTTCCCCCTCTTTCCCCTTTTCTTCCCCTCCCCTTCCCTTCCCTCCCCTCGCCAAGATATCCCATCACAACACAACACATTCACACCTTGCAGTTTCTTAAATTAATCCCCCCCTCACTCATTCCTTCTCCCCCTCTTCCCCCTCTCCCCCCGCCTCCCCTCGCCCATTATTTATAACCGAGCCATAGGGGTAATTACCCTGTAATTAAGTTGCTGTGAGCACTTTACCAATAAGGTAGTCAGAGGTAATGTGAAATAATTAAGGTCTTTAATTAAGTCCTTCGTGTCCTTGGTAACAAGGCTGGTGGGGCGAGGGGGAGGGAGGGGGGGGTAGCGTTATCGTGTCAGAGGGGTCCAGGAACAAGCTGGTTGAACAGTCATGTAGGGAGCTTGAACCCTTCCTCCTCCAGCAGCTGCGACGCAGCTGCTGGAAGAGGGATGTGGCACTGACCTGCTGTCTGGAAATGTACTGTTTCAGGACGGAGCTCACTTTCACTGATGCTGGGTGATCACTTTCACTGATACTGGGTGATCACTTTCACTGATACTGGGTGATCACTTTCACTGATACTGGGTAATCACTTTCACTGATGCTAGGGTGATCACTTTCACTGCTAGGGTGATCACTTTCACTGATGCTAGGGTGATCACTTTCACTGATGCTAGGGTGATCACCTTCACAGATGCTAGGGTAATCTCTTTTACACATAGTGTGATCACTTTCACAGATGCTGGGGTGCTCACTTTCACAGACGCTGGGGTATTCACTTTCACAGACGCTGGGGGCTCATTTTCACAGGTGCTAGGGTGCTTACCTTCACAGATGCTAGGGTGATCACCTTCACAGATGCTAGGGTGATCACCTTCACTGACGAGGCTACAGTCAGGGATGACAGGCCTCAAAGTGCTTCATATATACTGACATGGATAGATCTGACAGTACACACCTGGCAGGTACTTGAAGATCTTGTTCCAAACCTGCACACTACCATAACATACGGGGTGAGAAATATGAAAGAAAATATAAACTAAATCCGGTGAAAAGCAGGGGCGCCGTGGGCACAATAAGAGAACCCTGTATCAACGTCCGTGGTCCCAGGTTTTTAACATCTTATCAGAAGATATCAGAAAAGCTGCTGGGAGAAGTATAGAAGTCTTCAAGAGCAAATTGGACAATTTCCTCCACTGTGACAGATCAGCCAGGCTGTGATGGATATGTGGGCCAGCGGGCCACCATCACCAACAACCTGGTTAACCAGGCCATCACCAGAGAAGCCTGGCCCAGGGCCGGGCTGCGGGAATAAAAAAACTCTAGAAACGTATCAAAGGTGTATCAAAGAAATCTGCGTCACGTGTGTGTGTGTGTGTGTGTGTGTACACACGTAGTGTTGGAGGCGAGCAGAGCAGTCTGGAAGATAGCAACCACCTGGAGTAAAGGGAGCCCATTGAAAACCTAAACACAGATAACATTGTGCAAACATAAATAGCTGGAGACTCTTCAATCTGCCACCAGAGGTTGTGAAAGGCAGTGGATCCGAGTGACGAGCTGCCCATACTGACAAAACACACGTTGCTAGCTTTCACTGGAACAACGTATCGCTCCGTATCGCTCTGTTCGGGAGGCAGCTTGACAGTATTCTTCTTGAAGTAATCGTTCATCCGTGTGTAAATAGCTGTGTTGGAAGAGTAAGCTTCGAGCAACAACAAGCTGGCCGATCAGTCATCAGAGGAGTTAAAACCGAGTCTGTATCGAGTCGCGTTCACCAGCGATACGAAACTTGTAGCCCAGAATGGATTTTGGATATCCAGAATTTGCTGCTGAAGCTGCTAATTTGTGCACTCCATATCCTCTTTACGGTAGTGGCTAGATTATTGTGCATCTCATATCCATCCTGTGGACTGTAGCATAAAAGCATGTGGACGCACAAATAGGTCTGGAAAGAGTCCCAAAAGGGCTAATAGGAGTGCATCCAGAATGGTTAATACAGAATTTGCAAAAATTATCCTAGTACGTCTGAGAAAGTAAACAAACATGGCTGTCGACAGCTGATTCACTCCTGACCTGCTCCCACAATCTATTTAGTTCTTGTATCCAATAGTCTGCATCCTCCTGCCTAGCCTCCTAGATACCAGAGAGGTGTTAGTCGACTGGTGTGGGTCGCATCCTGGGGGACAAGATTGAGGACGCCAATGAACATAAGAACATAAGAAAGGAGGAACACTGCAGGAGGCCTGCTGGCCCATACTAGGCAGGTCCTTTACAATTCATCCCACTAACAAAACATTTGCCCAACCCAATTTTCAATGCCACCCAAGAAAATGGAAATCGGACAGACAGCCCTCGATGACGCGCTACTTTTCATAGGTTATCCTGGGTGGCTAATGCTGCGGAGTTAAAAATCCGAATGAAATCTTATGTAGCTAGCTAGATACAGCTGTTGTTCCCCATTCCAAAGGCTATTGTGGTGTTAGATCTACCTAGTCTAAGCTGAAGCTTCTATCAAACCCAAGGCTTTTGTTATAAGATCCTTGGAGCGATACCAAAGGGCACAAAAATAAAAGATAATAAATTGAGATATTATTGGTACAATGTTTCACCCAAGAATGATTTTTGCCCCCCAAAAACCTAGGTATCATATATAAAATATACTTACCTGGAGGTTATTCCGGGGATCAACGCCCCCGCGGCCCGGTCCGTGACCAGGCCTCCCGATGGATCAGGGCCTGATCAACTATGCTGTTACTGCTGGCCGCACGCAGTCCAACGTACGAGCCACAGCCCGGCTGATCCGGCACTGACCTGGTATCATTTATAAAATACCCTGAGTGTTCCAAAGGTGCAAGACTCCAGGGTGCTCCCAGAGGTATCAAGACCTGGTTCTTGAATACTCACGTACTGCCCAGGTTGTGTAGCTATTGGAAAAAGGTTACCACTTACCGTAAATCATCCCCACTTACCGTAACTCATCCCCACTTACCGTAACTCATCCCCACTTACCGTAACTCATCCCCACTTACCGTAACTCATCCCCACTTACCGTAACTCATCCCCACTTACCGTAACTCATCCCCACTTACAGTAACTCATCCCCACTTACCGTAACTCATCCCCACTTACAGTAACTCATCCCCACTTACCGTAACTCATCCCCACTTACCGTAACTCATCCCCACTTACCGTAACTCATCCCCACTTACCGTAACTCATCCCCACTTACCGTAACTCATCCCCACTTACCGTAACTCATCCCCACTTACCGTAACTAATCCCCACTTACCGTAACTCATCCCCACTTACCGTAACTCATCCCCACTTACCGTAACTCATCCCCACTTACCGTAACTCATCCCCACTTACCGTAACTCATCCCCACTTACCGTAACTCATCCCCACTTACCGTAACTCATCCCCACTTACAGTAACTCATCCCCACTTACCGTAACTCATCCCCACTTACCGTAACTCATCCCCACTTACCGTAACTCATCCCCACTTACCGTAACTAATCCCCACTTACCGTAACTCATCCCCACTTACCGTAACTCATCCCCACTTACCGTAACTCATCCCCACTTACCGTAACTCATCCCCACTTACCGTAACTCATCCCCACTTACCGTAACTCATCCCCACTTACAGTAACTCATCCCCACTTACCGTAACTCATCCCCACTTACCGTAACTCATCCCCACTTACAGTAACTCATCCCCACTTACCGTAACTCATCCCCACTTACCGTAACTCATCCCCACTTACCGTAACTCATCCCCACTTACCGTAACTAATCCCCACTTACCGTAACTCATCCCCACTTACCGTAACTCATCCCCACTTACCGTAACTCATCCCCACTTACCGTAACTAATCCCCACTTACCGTAACTCATCCCCACTTACCGTAACTCATCCCCACTTACCGTAACTAATCCCCACTTACCGTAACTCATCCCCACTTACAGTAACTCATCCCCACTTACAGTAACTCATCCTCACTTACTAACTCATCCTCACTTACCGTAACTCATCCCCACTTACCTCTACCCATTTTACACTTACCACAATTATCTTTATCAGTTCCCACTTATCTCTACCATTCTACACTTATCTACCCATTCACTCATTTTTACCCATCAGCACTTCTCTGCTTATTGTCATTTATCTTATTCTTTACACATCCCAATTTATATTACCCATCCCAACTGTCCTCTACACACATCCACTTACCTCATTATATCCCCGCTCTCGTCTACAGCACCTGTCCCCACTCTCGTCTACAGCACCTGTCCCCACTCTCGTCTACAGCACCTGTCCCCACTCTCGTCTACAGCACCTGTCCCCACTCTCGTCTACAGCACCTGTCCCCACTCTCGTCTACAGCACCTGTCCCCACTCTCGTCTACAGCACCTGTCCCCACTCTCGTCTACAGCACCTGTCCCCACTCTCGTCTACAGCACCTGTCCCCACTCTCGTCTACAGCACCTGTCCCCACTCTCGTCTACAGCACCTGTCCCCACTCTCGTCTACAGCACCTGTCCCCACTCTCGTCTACAGCACCTGTCCCCACTCTCGTCTACAGCACCTGTCCCCACTCTCGTCTACAGCACCTGTCCCCACTCTCGTCTACAGCACCTGTCCCCACTCTCGTCTACAGCACCTGTCCCCACTCTCGTCTACAGCACCTGTCCCCACTCTCGTCTACAGCACCTGTCCCCACTCTCGTCTACAGCACCTGTCCCCACTCTCGTCTACAGCACCTGTCCCCACTCTCGTCTACAGCACCTGTCCCCACTCTCGTCTACAGCACCTGTCCCCACTCTCGTACAGCACCTGTCCCCACTCTCGTCTACAGCACCTGTCCCCATTCTCGTCTACAGCACCTGTCCCCACTCTCGTCTACAGCACCTGTCCCCACTCTCGTCTACAGCACCTGTCCCCACTCTCGTCTACAGCACCTGTCCCCACTCTCGTCTACAGCACCTGTCCCCACTCTCGTCTACAGCACCTGTCCCCACTCTCGTCTACAGCACCTGTCCCCACTCTCGTCTACACCACCTGTCCCCACTCTCGTCTACAGCACCTGTCCCCACTCTCGTCTACAACACCTGTCCCCACTCTCGTCTACAGCACCTGTCCACACACTCGTCTACAGCACCTGTCCCCACTCTCGTCTACAGCACCTGTCCCCACTCTTGTCTACAGCACCTGTCCACACACTCGTCTACAGCACCTGTCCACACTCTCGTCTACAACACCTGTCCCCACTCTCGTCTACAACACCTGTCCCCACTCTCGTCTACAGCACCTGTCCCCACTCTCGTCTACAACACCTGTCCCCACTCTCGTCTACAGCACCTGTCCCCACTCTCGTCTACAGCACTTGTCCCCACTCTCGTCTACAACACCTGTCCCCACTCTCGTCTCGTCCCCACTCTCGTCTACAGCACCTGTCCCCACTCTCGTCTACAGCACCTGTCCCCACTCTCGTCTACAGCACCTGTCCCCACTCTCGTCTACAGCACTGTCCCCACTCTCGTCTACACTCTCGTCTACACACTCTCGTCTACAGCACCTGTCCCCACTCTCGTCCACTCTCGTCTACAGCACCTGTTCACAATCTCGTCTACAGCACCTGTCCCCACTCTCGTCTGTACTACAGCACCTGTCCCCACTCTCGTCTACAACTGTCCCCACTCTCGTCTACAACTGTCCCCACTCTCGTCTACACCTGTCCACACACTGTACAGCACCCCCACTCTCGTCTACAACACCTGTCCCCACTCTCGTCTACAACACCTGTCCCCACTCTCGTCTACAGCACCTGTCCCCACTCTCGTCTACAACACCTGTCCCCACTCTCGTCTACAACACCTGTCCCCACTCTCGTCTACAACTGTCCCCACTCTCGTCTACAACTGTCCCCACTCTCGTCTACACCACCTGTCCCCACTCTCGTCTACAACTGTCCCCACTCTCGTCTACAACTGTCCCCACTCTCGTCTACACCACCTGTCCCCACTCTCGTCTACAACACCTGTCCCCACTCTCGTCTACAACTGTCCCCACTCTCGTCTACACCACCTGTCCCCACTCTCGTCTACAACACCTGTCCCCACTCTCGTCTACACATCCCCATTATCGAGTCAGTTGAGTCGAGCAATTGTGTCAACATTTTGCCGTGTCAGTTTTCATCACCCTGCCACCTGGTGTGTTAAAAGCTATAAATCCATAACTTGCAAGTGTTATGTCATGCGTATAATTAATGTATATACAAACAGGTCATTAGTGTTTAGCACACAGGTAATTAAGCCTTCATATTAAACTCGGCCTGATTAATTCTCTCTGACTGCCTTCATTGCCTTCTCTAATTAAACTGAGATCTGAATGTAACTTGCTTACGAGGCCAGGCACAGATACGTACAATTTAATGATGAAGGCGTTAAACCTTCGTGGATTTTCTCTTACATAGGTGAGGCCTTTTCATGGACCGGGCCGAGGGGGCGTTGACCCCCGAAACACCCTTCAGGAGCGTGGTAAACTCGATGACTAAAGTAGCAATTTAAAGAAGAAATCGAGTTTGAGGAAGAACAGAAGAGATACTCTGAAAATTAGCTGATAGATTGCTGTTTATAATGACGTGCGTGAAGTTAAATATATCTCTGGAGAAATTTAAAAAAAAAATAGATTGCAAGATGATGTAACTGATAGACTAAGTGAGAGAGATGCTGAGTATCTTGGGTATTACAGTTTGTGTCTCTCCTGGGGACCATCAGCCCCGTTCATCTCAAGCATTCATTCAGGCGACCTTCTCAACCGCATCAGAAACCTCTCCATCCGAAAGAAGGAACTAGTTTGGACGTAACTACCCTCTTCACTAAAGTACCTACCACACAAACCATCGAGGTTCTACGACGTAGTCAATCAGGACCTTAATCTTCCTCTATCTCCCTAAGATTTTGTTGACTTAAGATCTTAATATCAACTGTTTTTCTTTTAATAACAAGCTCTACAAACCTACGGCATGGGAATGAGGTCCCCCATCAGCGCCGTCTTAACCAACTTGTATATGGAACATCTGGAGCTGAACACTTCACCATCATCCACACCAGCGTCACTTGGTTACATTATGTGGACGACGTCCTCGTAATAACTCCCTAACGTTTTGATATACAGAATCTTCATACAAGGCTCAACGCAGCTGAACCGGCTATCATGTTTACACTAGAAGAAAAGTCCAACGAGAAGCTACTTTTTCTAGATGTCTTTATTCACAAAGTAGATAATCTAAGATTTCAAGTTTGCCTTAAACCTACAAACAAAAGTAGCCTCGCACACTTCTATTCCAGTCAAGATACTAAGACCAAAAGAGGCATCATCATCTAATTTTCCTAAGAGCATAATACCGAAATTGTAGTCTTGAATTTCTTGACGAGGAATGTACATGGATACACCAGACCTTCATTGATCTACATTTTCTTTCGTTTTTCATCAAAGACTGCAAGAAAAGAGCTCTTTAGATCATTAATTCTCCACGCACCAACACCACTCCTAATTAAGTTATAATCCTTCCCAACAACCAGGTTGCATTGAACATTTTTATGGTACTCGCTTAAACTAACACTAGAGTCGCCATCGCATCCAACACTTCCATAAGGGATCTAACCAGGACAAAATCGAAGCACCATGAACCAGTCAATGCAGGGGTTTACACTATACCTTGTGGAGGCTGACAATATATGTAGGTGGAGCAGCATGGAACCTCGAATCACGTCTCTATGAACACAATGCATGTAGGAATGGTAACTTGAACAACGCCTGCGTACAACAACAAAATTCCGCCAATCACCTCGTGAAATTCAGTCACGCCCGACTGGTGATCAAAAAACCTAATTTCCGCAGACGTAAATGCCTTGAATCGTCATTAATCGCTGTTTCTAACACAAGCAAAATAAAAACAGCTTTGTCATCTCTGAAATATTAGCAAGAATCCTCCTCAAAACAATAAATCCTGCCATCACAGCTGTTGCTGCTGATACTACGTAACATAACAGAGGAGGAACACTGAAGTATGTGACAAAGCTCCTGGAGAGCGAAACGTTGCCACAATAAAATGTCATATTAGTTGCACTTGTGTCCTTTTACCTGCCCTTTATATGCTGAACGAAGGCCAGGACAGAGTGCTAGTCAAAACTTTTCTTCCATCTTTCTTCCCTCCTTTCCTTCCTTTCGCTCCTTCCCTTCCTTCCCTCCCTTCTTCCCTCCTTCCCTCCAGTTACATTTCTAACACTAAGCTTAATTTTATTTTTTCTCAGAATGGCTTCACTCACAAGACTTTAGTGATACTTCATAAACTTTTGTGTCAAAATTTATTTATGGCTAAAAAAATGTCTATGGAAACGCCCATTTATGTACACTTCAGCACATTTATTAAAGGTGATGTTTCGCCACTCGGGCTGAGTCACTCGTGGCGAGACGTTCCCTTTATTGTGCTGAAATGTACAGAGGTACTGGTTCCTCTCAGATCAAGCGTAGTTAGCAGGGTTTATCTCTTCTTAGGATGGTTTATTTATTAGGATGGTTTATTTCTTAGGATGGTTTATTTCTTAGGATGGTTTATTTCTTAGGATGGTTTATTTCTTCTTTTAATACTTTGCATATTGTCGTGCTGTCTTGTTATATACTAAATAATATTGTTCTTGTACTGTCTCCATCAGTCATGTCAGTGTGTACACTTGTCTCCATCAGTCATGTCAGTGTGTACACTGTCTCCATCAGTCATGTCAGTGTGTACACTGTCTCCATCAGTCATGTCAGTGTGTATACTGTCTCCATCAGTCATGTCAGTGTGTACACTTGTCTCCATCAGTCATGTCAGTGTGTACACTTGTCTCCATCAGTCATGCCAGTGTGTATACTGTCTCCATCAGTCATGTCAGTGTGTACACTGTCTCCATCAGTCATGTCAGTGTGTACACTGTCTCCATCAGTCATGTCAGTGTGTACATTGTCTCCATCACTCATGTCAGTGTGTACACTGTCTCCATCACTCATGTCAGTGTGTACACTTGTCTCCATCAGTCATGTCAGTGTGTACACTGTCTCCATCAGTCATGTCAGTGTGTACACTGTCTCCATCAGTCATGTCAGTGTGTACATTGTCTCCATCACTCATGTCAGTGTGTACACTGTCTCCATCACTCATGTCAGTGTGTACACTTGTCTCCATCAGTCATGTCAGTGTGTACACTTGTCTCCATCAGTCATGCCAGTGTGTATACTGTCTCCATCAGTCATGTCAGTGTGTACACTTGTCTCCATCAGTCATGTCATCAGTCATGTCATTGTGTACACTGTCTCCATCAGTCATGTCAGTGTGTACACTGTCTCCATCAGTCATGTCAGTGTGTACACTGTCTCCATCAGTCTTGTCAGTGTGTACACTGTCTCCATCAGTCATGTCATTGTGTACACTGTCTCCATCAGTCATGTCATTGTGTACACTGTCTCCATCAGTCATGTCAGTGTGTATACTGTCTCCATCAGTCATGTCAGTGTGTACACTGTCTCCATCAGTCATGTCAGTGTGTACACTGTCTCCATCAGTCATGTCAGTGTCTCCATGTATGTCACTGTCTCCATCACTCATGTCATCAGTCATGTCAGTGTGTACACTGTCTCCATCAGTCATGTCAGTGTGTACACTGTCTCCATCAGTCATGTCAGTGTGTACACTGTCTCCATCAGTCATGTCAGTGTGTACACTGTCTCCATCAGTCATGTCAGTGTGTACACTGTCTCCATCAGTCATGTCAGTGTGTACACTGGAAGCTTCAAGTTCTGTAGGAAGAAAAATAACGTTCCTCTCTCTCTTCTGTGACTTCCGCAGCCATGACACGAGGTCACCACCCCAGTTGGAGGGGGAGGTGCGTGAGGGGGAGGGGGTGATGACCGTGAGCAGGGGAGCAGCCACCCTCACCTACCACAATGTCACCCCTAGCCACGCCGGCCTCTACGAGTGCAGGGTCGATTTCTACAACTCTCCGGCACTCTCGAACTTCGTCAACCTCACCGTGGTGGGTAAGTAGCCTGGAATGAAATTAGGTGTCCAGTAGCTCGATTGATAGCGCACTCAGCTCACACGCTGAGGTCCGGGGTTCGAGTCCCGGTAAGGCTGGAAAACATTAGGAAGTGTTTTTATAATGTACCCGCTGTACCTGTTCACCTTAGCAGTAAAATAGGTATCTGGGTGTTAGTCGACTGGTGAGAGTCGCATCCTGGGATAAACTGACCTAATTTTCCAGAAATGTTTCACATAACCAGTGGCTTTCTATATAGTAGTATGTCACTGATGTCAGCTAGGCCTGTATACCTTGTACATGTCCTAGTAGAAACAGGTATTATTATTAAATACGTGCGTCAGGTTAGGTAAAGTTTGTCAGGAAACAGGACAAGTGTTTCATGACATGGGTCTTAAGTCATATGATGACCCGCTACTAGAGCTTGTGGTCATCTGACCGAGGCCTTCCGCTGGCTTACCGAGCCACCCCTTTAAAAATTATGGTTATGATTATAGCCATTAGTGCTACAAGGGATCGTCTACTGTTTTTTTCTACCCAGTGAGCTCGTGGCTCGGTGGGTAGCATCCTCAGCTCTCGCACTGAAGCAGGGGTGAAGCGTTGTTCGTGTTTCCTTACACCTGTTGCTTCCCCTGCTCACCTAGCAGTGTGAGGAGTGTTGTGGGTTGCATCCTGAGGGAGATGATTGGTAGATCACAATGAAAATAAGACATACACAGCCTCTCCGATGATGCACAGTACTAAATTATCCTGAGTTACTAACCTTCCTCCCAGGTTAATAATGTTATCTTATTAACCATCTCTGTCTCCTGGTGTAAGATTGCAGTTTAAGCTGTCATGTGACCCTCTTGTGTTATCATTTACCTTGTGTGTTAACAGTAAACTAAGCTATCGTCGAGAGAATTGCATGTTGATCTAAGCGGGAATTAATGATACTCTTCGGAGGCTACATTACTTTATTTTGGTTCTTAGTACACACTGTTGAAGTGCCCTGGCCCCGTGGGCCATGCCCTGGAGAGAGTGACAGAGTAGACCTTGTTGACTGAGTGAGCTGTGCTGCCTGAATAAGGGCAGGGAAGCGTGGTGCTGGCTGAGATAGGTAGGCCTGTAGGTGGCAGCACCAGCATGGTGCGAAATAGGAACACAACTGGGCATACATCGCTCGGCCACCTACCCATGGTCATCCTCGACCATGACTGACTAAAAAAAAACTCTTGGTCTCTCTCTCTCTCTCTCTCTCTCTCTCTCTCTCTCTCTCTCTCTCTCTCTCTCTCTCTCTCTCTCTCTCTCTCTCTCTCTCTCTCTCTCTCTCTCTTTCTCTCTCTCAGGAACAGGACACAGAACACAATGAAAACATATACATGTGGACATGGGCAAAAAAAAAAAAAAACTTCCTACAGGGAGGGAAGAAAAAAAGGACGGGGTGTGCTTAACATCGTGGTCCTTCGGCGGGCGTCACTGCACGCCTTCCTGCATCTGGACAGATACTGCAACACAGGAGATATTGCTGCAGCTGAGCTGTGACGTAACTGGGCACGGTCTTCTCTGGAACAGTGAAGCAGTCATCGTGGAATAGTAGCTGCAGGGTTCACTTAACCTGGGGCACAACCTGCTGGTGCCCTCGAGTGAGGCGTCATCAGTACTCGGCAACTGGGCAGGACTTCTTCCAGCAAGCGACTCAGGAGGACATTTCTCAACTGGTGCTATCACTGGGGCTGTCACTGATGGCGAGTGTGGAGTGGGTTGTGGCAGACTCAGGCAAAACATCTGGGAGTCGTAGCAACATACACCGTAACTGGAGTGAGTGGGCTAGCAGTCAGTGACATCATACTTTGTGCAGGCTGCTCACTGAATTTTTGAAACGAGTCAGTCGCCTGCCGATAGGGCTACAGCGGCTTAATGGTGTCATCCTCTCGACAGCGTTTGTCTAAGCATTCTCAGACTGATTTTCTACACATAACTGCCCTCTGACAGTCAAGAAGTGGAGTGAAATAAGTCTCAATAGGGAATCGTTATAGGTACGACTCGGGCATGGCATCTACAAACGGCGAGCATAAGACCTTTCTGTACGTGGAGGCTCAGATGCTCGTAAACTTTATGCCTGGACTGACTAAAGTCAGCTGTCAATGGTCACAATGGGTAACATGTAACACGAGAGTGTTACCAATGGTCTGAGCTAAGATCACACTGGTCTACACACACATCTGGGCTCAGAGACCACACATCAGGACTCACATAACTTTCACACACCCGCACTGCACATGCGGTTATGACATGGATTACACTAGCAAAAGATGTTTTTTCTATTCAAAAATCGACATTAAGGCTATCACGAACGTATGAGAACATTGAGAGGAATTAACGAGTGACATATCTTCTCTCAATCGTTCTCAATAATACTGCAACAAATTGCTCTCTGTCAAACTATAACACTGTCGATGTGACATCATATAGTGATGTCAGGCGTGACGTTGAGGGATGGGTGACATCGTGGGGTGACGTCAGGCAGATGTCCAGGGTGACATTCGATGACGTCGGGCAGCATCGTGGCTGACGTCGCGAGGTGACGTCGGGCAGCATCGTGATGTGAGGGGAGTGATATGGGCAGCATGGTGACGTCATGGGTGATGCCAGGCAGCAGACAACAGCATGTGGTTTTGGTAACTCCCGTGGCTCACTCCACATGGCTTGTAGATCCACATGGCCTTATCCACACATAGCTTTGTGATCCATGTGGCTTCGAGTGACCTCGCGTACTCGAATAAACAGCTCTGGCGAAGAATTCACACTGAATTCCTAGAAAAACAGGAGAGAAGGTGAGAGAGTGTAGTGGTGTATGGTGGTGTGAGATGAGCACGTGTGGTTTATGACGATGGAGGATCTGGCCGCTTCTTCCTCCCCTACCACACACATGTGGAGAAACAACCACACTGGAAGCAGAGCACCACACAACTCACCTTTGACTTGCTGAAATAGCCATGCTGAACTGAACAACAGCAGAAACATACTGGTAATGCTGAACACTGACTGAAGAACAGCGTGGGACGCTGTGAAGACCTAGGGTAACGCCACGAAGATTTCTCGAGGAAATTTCAGCAAATTTCGGCCAGGATCCTGTTGATCCTGTGTCTGAATGATGAAACTTGCAGACACGACTTCAGGACAACTCGTAGAGAGGCGGATGCTTCTTGTATGGGGCGATGAAAGAGTGACATCTTCGTGCTTCCTTCCTCTCTCCGGGCAACAGACTTGCTGCGACCACCACTTCCCCCGTTTATCGTCGAAAATTATGTGTGTTTTCTGGAAGCGGAAATGAAACTCTTCGGAGGTTACGTTACTTTGTGGTTAGTGGTACACAGACAATGCGTTTAAGTGCCCAGGCTCATTAGGGCTATGCCCAGGAGAGAATGACGGTATGGACCTTAACTGAGTGAGTTCGGCTGCCTGACTGAGGGCAGGGAAGCATGGTGCTGGCTGAGATAGGTAGGCCTATAGGTGGCAGCACCAGCATGGCGCGAAATATGAACCCAGGTGGGCATACAAAGCTATCTCCTGTGTTAACAGTAAGCTACCTCCTGTGTTAACAGTAAGATACTTCCTGTGTCCCTCCTGTGTTAATAGTACTCATTTAATTCATCTAATTGTACTCGCCTAATTGTGGTTGCGGCTCCTGGCCCCGCCTCTTCACTGGTCGCTACTGTGCCCTCTCTATCCCTGCTCCATGAGCTTTATCATACCACGTCTTAAAACTATGTATGGCTCCTGTCTCCGCTACGTCACTTTCTAGGCTATTCCACTTCCTGACAACTCTGAAGAAATACTTCCTAACATCCCTTTGACTCATCTGAGTCTTCAACTTCCAACTGTGACCCCTTGTTTCTGTGTCCCATCTCTAGAATATCCTGTTACTGTCCACCTTATCTATTCCTCGCAGTATTTTATATGCCATTATCATGTCCTCCCTAACCCTTCTGTCCTCCAGTGTCGTCAGGCCGATTTCCCTTAACCTTTCTTCGAAGGACATTCCTCTTAGCTATGGAATTAGTCTTGTTGCAAACCTTTGCACTTTCTCTAATTTACTGACGTGCTTGACCAGGTGTGGGTTCCAAACTGGTGCTGCAAACTCCAGTATGGGCCTAACATACACGGTGTATAGAGTCTTGAAGGATTCCTTACTGAGGAATCGGAGCATTATTCTTAGGTTTGCCAGGCGCCTATATGCTGCAGCAGTTATCTGGTCGATGTACGCCTCAGGAGATATGTTCGGTATTATACTCACCCCAAGATCTTTCTCCTTGAGTGAGGTTTGCACTCCTTGACCGTCTAGCGTATACTCTGTCTGCGGTCTTCTTTGTCCTTCCCCGATCTTCATGACTTTGCAATTGTAGGGGCTAAATTCGAGGAGCCAGTTGCTGGACCACGCGTCCAGCCTATCCTCATTAACTTGACATCTGCGAACAGGGACACTTCTGAGTCTATCCCTTCCAGTAAGCTACCTCCTGTGTCCCACCTGTGTTAACAGTAAGGTACCTCCTGTGTTAACAGTAAGGTACCTCCTGTGTTAACAGTAAGCTACCTACTGTGCTAACAGTAAGGTACCTCCTATGTTAACAGTAAGGTACCTCCTGTGTTAACAGTACGCTACCTCCTGTGTTAACAGTAAGGTACCTCCTGTGTTAACAGTAAGGTACCTCCTGTGTTAACAGTAAGGTACCTCCTGTGTTAACAGTAAGGTACCTCCTGTGTTAACAGTAAGGTACCTCCTGTGTTAACAGTAAGGTACCTCCTGTGTTAACAGTACGCTACCTCCTGTGTTAACAGTAAGCTACCTCCTGTGTTAACAGTACGCTACCTCCTGTGTTAACAGTAAGCTACCTCCTGTGTTAACAGTACGCTACCTCCTGTGTTAACAGTAAGGTACCTCCTGTGTTAACAGTAAGGTACCTCCTGTGTTAACAGTAAGCTACCTCCTGTGTTAACAGTAAGCTACCTCCTGTGTTAACAGTAAGGTACCTCCTGTGTTAACAGTACGTTACATCCTGTGTTAACACTTAACCTGGTGTGTTCTGTCTCGCTGTTTCTGTCACCGTCTCTTATCAACACAGTTTTTATAATATATTCCAGCATGATGGCAGTCCCGTGATGGCAAATGTTTACTGGTAACATTGAACAATTAGTGTTTCGTGTGTGTGTAAAATGTTTACACGAGGGATTTTTTTTCTCTGCTTTTATTTATAGCGTGAGACACATTGTTGGTGATGAGCTTTTGTTGCGAGGCATTTATTGTTTAACTTCTTTTATTGTTTACTACCACAGTTATTTGTATTACTTTCATTAACTCACTCTAAATCCTCTTTCTTCACGCCCTCAGTCCCTTTCTTCACGCCCTCAGTCCCTTTCTTCACGCCCTCAGTCCCTTTCTTCACGCCCTCAGTCCCTTTCTTCACGCCCTCAGTCCCTTTCTTCACGCCCTCAGTCCCTTTCTTCACGCCCTCAGTCCCTTTCTTCACGCCCTCAGTCCCTTTCTTCACGCCCTCAGTCCCTTTCTTCACGCCCTCAGTCCCTTTCTTCACGCCCTCAGTCCCTTTCTTCACGCCCTCAGTCCCTTTCTTCACGCCCTCAGTCCCTTTCTTCACGCCCTCAGTCCCTTTCTTCACGCCCTCAGTCCCTTTCTTCACGCCCTCAGTCCCTTTCTTCACGCCCTCAATCCCTTTCTTCACGCCCTCAATCCCTTTCTTCATGCCCTCAATCCCTTTCTTCATGCCCTCAATCCCTTTCTTCATGCCCTCAGTCCCTTTCTTCACGCCCTCAGTCCCTTTCTTCACATCCAAAATCTTTCTTCACGCCCTCAATCCCTTTCTTCATGCCCTCAGTCCCTTTCTTCATGCCCTCAATCCCTTTCTTCACGCCCTCAATCCCTTTCTTCACGCCCTCAGTCCCTTTCTTCACGCCCTCAGTCCCTTTCTTCACATCCAAAATCTTTCTTCACGCCCTCAGTCCCTTTCTTCACATCCAAAATCTTTCTTCACGCCCTCAATCCCTTTCTTCATGCCCTCAGTCCCTTTCTTCATGCCCTCAATCCCTTTCTTCACGCCCTCAATCCCTTTCTTCACGCCCTCAGTCCCTTTCTTCACGCCCTCAGTCCCTTTCTTCACGCCCTCAATCCCTTTCTTCACGCCCTCAATCCCTTTTTTCACGCCCTCAATCCCTTTCTCCATGCCCTCAATCCCTTTCTTCACGCTCTCAATCCCTTTCTTCACGCCCTCAATCCCTTTCTCCATGCCCTCAGTCCCTTTCTCCATGCCCTCAGTCCCTTTCTTCATGCCCTCAATCCCTTTCTTCACGCCCTCAATCCCTTTCTTCACGCCCTCAGTCCCTTTCTTCACGCCCTCAGTCCCTTTCTTCATGCCATCAATCCCTTTCTTCACGCCCTCAGTCCCTTTCTTCATGCCCTCAATCCCTTCACGTCCTCAATCCCTTTCTTCACGTCCTCAATCCCTTTCTCCACGCCCTCAATCCCTTTCTTCACGCCCTCAATCCCTTTCTCCACGCCCTCAATCCCTTTCTTCACGTCCTCAATCCCTTTCTTCGTCCTCAATCCCTTTCTTCACGTCCTCAATCCCTTTCTTCACGTCCTCAATCCCTTTCTTCACGTCCTCAATCCCTTTCTTCATGCCCTCAATCCCTTTTTCCACACCCTCAATCCCTTTCTTCACGTCCTCAATCCCTTTCTTCACGTCCTCAATCCCTTTCTTCACGCCCTCAATCCCCCTCACGCCCACAATCCCTTTCTCCACGCCCTCAATCCCTTTCTTCACGCCCTCAATCCCCTTCACGTCCACAATCCCTTTCTCCACCCCCTCAATCCCTTTCTCCACGCCCTCAGTCCCTTTCTCCACGCCCTCAATTCCTTTCTCCACGCCATCAGTCCCTTTCTTCACGCCGTCAATCCCTTTCTCCACGCCCTCAATCCCTTCACGCCCTCAATCCCTTCACGCCCTCAATCCCTTCACGCCCTCAATCCCTTTCTTCACGCCCTCAATCTTTTTCTTCACGCCCTCAATCTCTTTCTTCACGTCCTCAATCTCCTCCACGCCTTAAATCCCCTTCTCCACGCCCGAAATCCCCCACACCGCGCCATAAGTCCCCTTTTCCATACTCTAAAAGCCCTTATCCATACCCTAAATCCCCTTTCTCTACGCTCTAAATTCACTTCTCCACTCTGTAAATCCCCTTCTCTACCCCCTAAATCCCTTTCTCCTCACGCTAAATCTCATTCTCCACTCCCTAAATCCACGCCTTAAATCCCCCTCCCACATACTAAACCCTTCTTCTCCCATACCCTAAATTCCCATCTTCCACACTAGGTCCCCTTTTCCACACCCTAAATTTCCCCTCCCACACTCTGAACCCCACTTTTCCACACCTTATATCTCTCCCATGTCCTAAATCCCATTCTTCCACATCCTAAATCACCCATCCAGTAGATTATATCCCCTTCCCCATTCCCTGTATACTCTTTTCCACACCGTAAATCCCCTTTCTCCACGCCCTAAATCCACTTTCCCACGCCCCAAATCCCATTCTCTACACCCTAAATCCCCCTTTCCTACACCCTAAATTTCCTTTCTACACCCCAAATCCCCCTTTCCCACACAGTAAATGCCCTTCCCCATGCCTTAAATTCCATTTCTCAAACCCTAAATTCTCTCTTCCACACTTGACACACACTTCATTATACTAACATTTCATACTCTCCCTTTCCTCCCTCCTTTCTCCCTCACCCTCCTCCCTCACACTTCCTATCACCTCCCTTCCCATCACCCTCCCCATCACCTCGTCCTCCCCATCACCCTCCACTTCACCCTCCCCATCACCCTCCACTTCACCCTCCCCATCACCCTCTACTTCACCCTCCCCATCACCCTCCACTTCACCCTCCCCATCACCCTCTACTTCACCCTCCCCATCACCCTCCACTTCACCCTCCCCATCACCCTCTACTTCACCCTCCCCATCACCCTCCACTTCACCCTCCCCATCATTACCTCCCTCATAATACAAAAAAACACAACTTCAGCCAAATATACAAATAATTAAACTCGTAAATCAAACCATTCTGACGTCACAATTTGCAATTCTGGGCCATAATTTGGGCAGCATGATTCAGCTGGAGTGAAAGCCATTTTTAATGCCATTTGGGAAAGTAGTCATTAGGCTAGTAACCCTGTTAATGGTCGACCTGTGTACCTGTTGTCATTAAGCTTGTAACGCTGGTAACAGTCGACCTATGTACCTGTTGTCATTAAGCTTGTAACGCTGGTAACAGTCGACCTATGTACCTGTTGTCATTAAGCTTGTAACGCTGGTAACAGTCGACCTATGTACCTGTTGTCATTAAGCTTGTAACGCTGGTATGGGTCGAATGGGTCGACCTGTTAAGCAACTAATGTCACCACTCTTCGACTGATTCGACCTGTTAAGTAACTAACGTCACCACTGTTCGATTGAGTCGACCTGTTGATCTGAATGCCTTAATCTCATTCTACCTTCACTAGGCAGCTTGGCAGTCAAGTGACGCACAACATCCGCTTGCTAGTGATCGGTCAGGTGATTATCACGGTACAATTATCTATTGAAAACATGGATAGACTTTTAAATAAGTAACGTTTTCCTACGGTACTTTCTAATTCGTGGTTGTCTGGTGGTACTTTCTAATTAGTGGTTTTGTACTCAATAGTTCGCAGTGGTATTGTGGTACTTTCTAAATAGTGGTTGTCTTGTGCTTTCTGATTATTTTTTTGTCTTGTACTTTCTAATTCCTGGTGGCATTGTTGTACTTTCTTATTCGTGGTAGTATTGTGCTTTCTAATTCGTGGTGGCATTGTTGTACTTTCTAATTCGGGGTGATGTATTTTCTAATTAGTGGTGGTCTTGTGGTACTTTCTAATTCGGGGTGGTCTTGTGGTACTTTCTAATTCGTGGTGGTCTGGTGGTACTTTCTAATTCGTGGTGGTCTTGTGGTACTTTCTAATTCGTGGTGGTCTGGTGGTACTTTCTAATTCGTAGTAATTTTGTAGTACTTTCTAAATGGTAGTGGTCTTCTGGTGCCCTTTTATGGTCTTTTGTAGTTTGTGTAATAAATAGTGGTCTTGTAATCCGTAGTGGTCTTGTTTTATAGTCGTTTTGTTACTTTCTAACTCTTGTTTTTTACTTTCTAATTCGTGGTGGTCTTCTGTGTTATCGGTTTTCTTTTTACTGTAATACTTTCTAAGACGTAGCGGCCATGTTGCTTTCTCATCTGTAGTTCTTTCTAAACGATCCTCGCAGATCCTTGAATAATTTAAACAGTGAACACTAACACACGGACCACTGAACAATTTACACACACTGAACACACGGACCACTGAACAATTTACACACACTGAACACACGAACCGCTGAACAATTTACACACACTGAACACACAGACCACTGAACAATTTACACACACTGAACACACAGACCACTGAACAATTTACACACACTGAACACACGGACCGCTGAACAATTTACACACACTGAACACACAGACCACTGAACAATTTACACACACTGAACACACGGACCACTGAACAATTTACACACACTGAACACACGGACCACTGAACAATTTACACACACTGAACACACGGACCACTGAACAATTTACACACACTGAACACACGGACCGCTGAACAATTTACACACACTGAACACACAGACCACTGAACAATTTACACACACTGAACACACGGACCACTGAACAATTTACACACACTGAACACACAGACCACTGAACAATTTACACACACTGAACACACGGACCGCTGAACAATTTATACACACTGAACACACAGACCACTGAACAATTTACACACACTGAACACACGGACCACTGAACAATTTACACACACTGAACACACGGACCACTGAACAATTTACACACACTGAACACACGGACGGCTGAACAATTTACACACACTGAACACACGGACCACTGAACAATTTACACACACTGAACACACGGACCACTGAACAATTTACACACACTGAACACACAGACCACTGAACAATTTACACACACTGAACACACAGACCACTGAACAATTTACACACACTGAACACACAGACCACTGAACAATTTACACACACTGAACACACAGACCACTGAACAATTTACACTGAACACACGGACCACTGAACAATTTACACACACTGAACACACGGACCACTGAACAATTTACACACACTGAACACACGGACCGCTGAACAATTTACACACACTGAACACACGGATCACTGAACAATTTACACACACTGAACACACGGACCGCTGAACAATTTACACACACTGAACACACGGACCACTGAACCATTTACACACACTGAACACACGGACCACTGAACAATTTACACACACTGAACACACGGACCACTGAACAATTTACACACACTGAACACACGGACCGCTGAACAATTTACACACACTGAACACACGGACCGCTGAACAATTTACACACACTGAACACACGGACCGCTGAACAATTTACACACACTGAACACACGGACCGCTGAACAATTTACACACACTGAACACACGGATCACTGAACAATTTACACACACTGAACACACGGACCGCTGAACAATTAGTAGGTTTGAGAGGTGAAGTACTGAGTGTTGAAGTTCTCTCTGCTGGGACAAGAGACTGACGTTGACTGTCTATAATGTTTTTGCTAATACCAGTCATTATCACAGTCATGAAAGAAAGTAAAAAGAGAAAATGTAGGGAAAACAGCATAACAGAGAAATATGGAAATAGAATGGAACAGCTGAGAAATTCATGGAGAAAACAATGGAGAGCAAGGCATTATCTCTCTCTCTCTCTCTCTCTCTCTCTCTGATCTCATTAAACTCTAATTAAGCGAGGTAGTAGATACTTCATTAAGCAGTACGGAATTCTGTTAAAAAGGGTTCTAATTTCGCTCATCTCCCCTCCATTTCTTCCTTCCAATCCCTTCCATTCCTTCTCATCCTTCCATTTTCCTGGGCCTTTCACCTTTCATGCTCTTCCATCCTTCTTGGGTGTTGCTTTCTCAGCAGTTAAGATGAGAATCACTGCAACTTTTTGTGTCTGTTAAGGATTGTGGTGTTGTGAATTGTGAAAGTGAATGTGTTCATGTCGAGTTGTAAGCAATACAAACACGCGTACACACACACACACACACACACACACACACACACACACACACACACACACACACACACACACACACACACACACACACACACACACACCATTCAGTCTTGCACTCTCGCACACACACACACACACACACACACACACACACACACACACACCATTCAGTCTCTATCTCTCTCACACACACACACACACACACACACACACACACACACACACACACCATTCAGTCTTGCACTCTCGCACACACACACTTTCTCTCCTCTATCGCTTTCTCTCTCTCCTTCTCTCTCTACTTTATACACATGTTATTTGGATGTAGAGGTAATATTGATGTTGTACAGAGGAATGTATATGTTGAAGCAGTATTAACAGCAGCATAGACACAAACATCAGCATTTTATTAAGCTCTGTTAAGTATATTTATTAGTTTGGCTGGGTGTTACGAGAGGGCAGTGCTGCAGTATTAGGAGGGGTAATTACTTGTGAGGGTAATATTTCTTGTTGGGAACCCACTAGAGCTCCGTCTCTAGAGCCTAAAACCCACCCAGAGCTCCAGCCACTAAAGAACAAAACGGCACAATACCGTGACTAGA
>NC_091335.1:24391253-24443753 GCF_038502225.1 Cherax quadricarinatus | reverse complement strand
AGTTCTCTGTACATTTTCTAGGTCGGCAATTTCACCTGCCTTGAAAGGTGCTGTTAGTGTGCAGCAATATTCCAGCCTAGATAGAACAAGTGACCTGAAGAGTGTCATCATGGGCTTGGCCTCCCTAGTTTTGAAGGTTCTCATTATCCATCCTGTCATTTTTCTAGCAGATGCGATTGATACAATGTTATGGTCCTTGAAGGTGAGATCCTCCGACATGATCACTCCCAGGTCTTTGACGTTGGTGTTTCGCTCTATTTTGTGGCCAGAATTTGTTTTGTACTCTGATGAAGATTTAATTTCCTCATGTTTACCATATCTGAGTAATTGAAATTTCTCATCGTTGAACTTCATATTGTTTTCTGCAGCCCACTGAAAGATTTGGTTGATGTCCGCCTGGAGCTTTGCAGTGTCTGCAATGGAAGACACTGTCATGCAGATTCGGGTGTCATCTGCAAAGGAAGACACGGTGCGGTGGCTGACATCCTTGTCTATGTCGGATATGAGGATGAGGAACAAGATGGGAGCGAGTACTGTGCCTTGTGGAACAGAGCTTTTCACCGTAGCTGCCTCGGACTTTACTCTGTTGACGACTACTCTCTGTGTTCTGTTAGTGAGGAAATTATAGATCCATCGACCGACTTTTCCTGTTATTCCTTTAGCACGCATTTTGTGCGCTATTACGCCATGGTCACACTTGTCGAAGGCTTTTGCAAAGTCTGTATATATTACATCTGCATTCTTTTTGTCTTCTAGTGCATTTAGGACCTTGTCGTAGTGATCCAATAGTTGAGACAGACAGGAGCGACCTGTTCTAAACCCATGTTGCCCTGGGTTGTGTAACTGATGGGTTTCTAGATGGGTGGTGATCTTGCTTCTTAGGACCCTTTCAAAGATTTTTATGATATGGGATGTTAGTGCTATTGGTCTGTAGTTCTTTGCTGTTGCTTTACTGCCCCCTTTGTGGAATGGGGCTATGTCTGTTGTTTTTAGTAACTGTGCTCCCTCTCCATAGGATGGAAAAGGCTCGTGATAGGGGCTTCTTGCAGTTCTTGATGAACACAGAGTTCCATGAGTCTGGCCCTGGGGCAGAGTGCATGGGCATGTCATTTATCGCCTGTTCGAAGTCATTTGGCGTCAGGATAACATCGGATAGGCTTGTGTTAATCAAATTTTGTGGCTCTCTCATAAAAAATTCATTTTGATCTTCGACTCTCAGTCTGGTTAGCGGCTTGCTAAAAACCGAGTCATATTGGGACTTGAGTAGCTCACTCATTTCCTTGCTGTCATCTGTGTAGGACCCATCTTGTTTAAGTAGGGGCCCAATACTGGACGTTGTTCTCGATTTTGATTTGGCATAGGAGAAGAAATACTTTGGGTTTCTTTCGATTTCATTTATGGCTTTTAGTTCTTCCCGCGATTCCTGACTCCTAAAGGATTCTTTTAGCTTAAGTTCGATGCTTGCTATTTCTCTGACCAGTGTCTCCCTACGCATTTCAGATATATTGACCTCTTTTAGCCGCTCTGTTATTCTTTTCCGTCGCCTGTAAAGGGAGCGCCTGTCTCTTTCTATTTTACATCTACTCCTCCTTTTTCTTAGAGGAATAAGCCTTGTGCATACATCGAGTGCCACCGAGTTAATCTGTTCTAGGCATAAGTTGGGGTCTGTGTTGCTTAGTATATCTTCCCAGCTTATATCGGTTAGGACTTGGTTTACTTGGTCCCACTTTATGTTTTTGTTATTGAAGTTGAATTTGGTGAATGCTCCCTCGTGACTAATCTCATTATGTCGGTCTGGGGCTCCGCGCATACATGACTGAACCTCAATTATGTTGTGATCTGAGTATATTGTTTTTGATATGGTGACATTTCTTATCAGATCATCATTGTTAGTGAAGATGAGGTCTAGTGTATTCTCCAGTCTAGTAGGCTCTATTATTTGCTGGTTTAAATTGAATTTTGTGCAGAGATTTAAAAGCTCGTGTGAGTGTGAGTTTTCATCAGAGCTGCCTCCTGGTGTTATTACTGCAACAATATTATTTGCTATATTCCTCCATTTTAGGTGCCTTAAGTTGAAATCCCCCAGGAGCAAGATGTTGGGTGCAGGAGCTGGAAGATTTTCCAGACAGTGGTCAATTTTTAACAGCTGTTCCTGGAATTGCTGGGATGTTGCATCCGGAGGCTTGTAGACTACCACAATGACTAGGTTTTGGTTCTCGACCTTTACTGCTAAAACTTCCACTACATCATTTGAGGCATTTAGCAGTTCTGTGCAAACAAGTGACTCTGCAGTGTACAGGCCAACCCCCCCTCCCCTTTTGCCTGTTCACTCTGTCACATCTGTATAGGGTGTAACCTGGGATCCATATTTCGTTGTCCAAGTGATCCTTTATGTGGGTCTCAGTGAAAGCCGCGAACATTGCCTTTGCCTCTGCAAGCAGTCCACGGATGAAAGGTATTTTGTTGTTTGTTGCTGGCTTTAGATCCTGTATATTTGCCAAGAAGAATGTTATCGGACTTGTGGTATTGTTGGTACTGGGGGGGGGGGTTGTTGTCTACCAACCTACTACCACAGGACGGTAGTACCTCCCTGGGTGGTTGCTGTCTACCATCCTACTACCACAGGACGGTAGTACCTCCCTGGGTGGTTGCTGTCTACCAACCTACTACCACAGGACGGTAGTACCTTCCTGAGTGGTTGCTGTCGACCAACCTACTACCACAGGACGGTAGTACCTCCCTGGGTGGTTGCTGTCTACCTACTACCAAAGGACGGTAGTACCTCCCTGGGTGGTTGTTGTCTACCTACTACCACAGGACGGTAGTACCTCCCTGGGTGGTTGCTGTCTACCAACCTACTACCACAGGACGGTAGTACCTCCCTGGGTGGTTGCTGTCTACCAACCCACTACCACAGGACGGTAGTACCTCCCTGGGTGGTTGCTGTCTACCAACCTACTACCACAGGACGGTAGTACCTCTCTGGGTGGTTGCTGTCTACCAACCCACTACCACAGGACGGTAGTACCTCCCTGGGTGGTTGCTGTCTACCAACCTACTACCACAGGACGGTAGTACCTCCCTGGGTGGTTGCTGTCTACCAACCCACTACCACAGGACGGTAGTACCTCCCTGGGTGGTTGCTGTTTACCAACCTACTACCACAGGACGGTAGTACCTCCCTGGGTGGTTGCTGTCTACCAACCTACTACCACAGGACGGTAGTACCTCCCTGGGTGGTTGTTGTCTAGCAACCTACTACCACAGGACGGTAGTACCTCCCTGGGTGGTTGTTGTCTACCAACCTACTACCACAGGATGGTAGTACCTCTCTGGGTGGTTGTTGTCTACCAACCTACTACCACAGGACGGTAGTACCTCCCTGGGTGGTTGTTGTCTACCAACCTACTACCACAGGATGGTAGTACCTCCCTGGGTGGTTGTTGTCTACCAACCTACTACCACAGGATGGTAGTACCTCCCTGGGTGGTTTTTGTCTACGAACCTACTACCACAGGATGGTAGTACCTCCCTGGGTGGTTTTTGTCTACCAACCTACTACCACAGGACGGTAGTACCTCCCTGGGTGGTTGTTGTCTACCAACCTACTACCACAGGACGGTAGTACCTCCCTGGGTGGTTGCTGTCTACCAACCGACTACCACAGGACGGTAGTACCTCCCTGGGTGGTTGCTGTCTACCAACCTACTACCACAGGATGGTAGTACCTCCCTGGGTGGTTGTCTACCAACCTACTACCACAGGATGGTAGTACCTCCCTGGGTGGTTGTTGTCTACCAACCTACTACCACAGGATGGTAGTACCTCCCTGGGTGGTTTTCTACCAACCTACTACCACAGGACGGTAGTACCTCCCTGGGTGGTTGCTGTCTACCAACCTACTACCAGAGGATGGTAGTACCTCCCTGGGTGGTTGTTGTCTACCAACCTACTACCACAGGACGGTAGTACCTCCCTGGGTGGTTGTTGTCTACCAACCTACTACCACAGGACGGTAGTACCTCCCTGGGTGGTTGTTGTATACCAACCTACTACCACAGGATGGTAGTACCTCCCTGGGTGGTTGTTGTCTACCAACCTACTACCACAGGATGGTAGTACCTCCCTGGGTGGTTGTCTACCAACCTACTACCACAGGACGGTAGTACCTCCCTGGGTGGTTGTTGTCTACCAACCTACTACCACAGGACGGTAGTACCTCCCTGGGTGGTTGTTGTCTACCAACCTACTACCACAGGATGGTAGTACCTCCCTGGGTGGTTGTTGTCTACCAACCTACTACCACAGGATGGTAGTACCTCCCTGGGTGGTTGTCTACCAACCTACTACCACAGGACGGTAGTACCTCCCTGGGTGGTTGTTGTCTACCAACCTACTACCACAGGATGGTAGTACCTCCCTGGGTGGTTGTTGTCTACCAACCTACTACCACAGGATGGTAGTACCTCCCTGGGTGGTTGTTGTCTACCAACCTACTACAGAATTTATTGATATAATTATCATGATAATAGACATTATATTCTTAAAATAACATAAACATTGCCTAACAAAGGTATACAGTACCGACAAGATGATAAATTTACACATATATATCACCTAGGTATCTATACTTTCAGATGTTTCGCCATTGATTGGATTTATCGATACAATACATACACATAGATTTTTTTTTATTAACACAGCGGCCGCTTCCCACCAAGGTAGGGTGACCCAAAAAAGAAGAAACACTTTCTTTATCATTCACTCCATCACTGTCTTGCCAGAGGCGTGCCTTCACTACAATTAAAAGCTGCAACATATCAACACCCTTTCTTTAGATTGCAGTCGCTGTACTTCTCACTTCCAGGACTCAAGTCCAGCTAACTGGTTTCCCTGAATTCCTTCATAAATGTTACTTTGCTCACACTCCAACAGCACGTCGTCATGAAAACCATTTGTCTCCACTCCTTACACGCTCACGTATGCTTGCTGGAAGTCGAAGCCCCTTGAACACACAACCTTCTTTACCTCCTCCAACCATTCCTAGGACGACCCCTACCACGCCTTCTTCCACTACAGATTTATATGCCCTCCAAGTCATTCAGTTTTGTTTCATCCATTTTAAATGTCCAAACCACTTATCAACCCCTCCTCAGCCCTCTGGATAACACTTTCGGAAACCCCGCACCTCCTCCTAATATCCAAATTACTTTAGATTTACACACTCATTGCCCTCAGACACGACATCTCCACTGTCTCCAGCCTTCTCCTTGTTGCATAGTCTTCCTGCCTGTGCTTCACATTCTTCAAGACTGTGTTCATCACCTGCTCCTAGGCTGAGGGACTGATTACCTCATCTTCCACTATATGTTGCATAATATATTTCCATTATGTCCATGTAATGTATTGATTAAACGACTGAATTGTGAAACGTCTACAAGTAAACATCCCCAGATGTTGCATGTGTGTCTAATTCACCTTGCTACACATCTTAGTGTACACTAGACAATGAACGTCTTGCCTTGTTCTAAATTATGCATGAAGTTCTTATTCTCTAAATAAGACGTAGACGTCTTACCAAGCAATAATTTAGACCAGGTTCATAACAATGGAATAATTTAGACATGAACGTCTAATTAATATACAGCTTAAACAAGGAAATTGTCGACGACCCTCTTAACTCTTCCCAGTGAAGTCAAGTGATGTATGGCCACGCTTTAATTATCACATGGACCACAAATCACGTGCTTACAAGGGATTCAAAGTGCTTTCTCGTGCTTCAGTGTACTCTTTGCTGGTACTTTCAGCTGCTTCCTAGTGTTCCCAGGTGCTGTATTTGCCTCAGTCTACTTAAATCTGACTTCTAGTTTATTTAAGTTTTTGTAAATACTTTAAAAAAAATTCTGGGTGCTTCCTTGTTCTTCCAGGACTTTCTTGTTCTTCCAGGACTTGTTCTTCTAGGCACTTCCTTGTTCTTCCAGGACTTGTTCTTCCAGGCACTGTCTTGTTCTTCCAGGACTTGTTCTTCCAGGCACTGTCTTGTTCTTCCAGGACTTGTTCTTCCAGGCACTGTCTTGTTCTTCCAGGTCTTGTTCTTCCTGGCACTGTCTTGTTCTTCCAGGCACTGTCTTGTTCTTCCAGGCACTGTCTTGTTCTTCCAGGACTTGTTCTTCCAGGCACTGTCTTGTTCTTCCAGGACTTGTTCTTCCAGGCACTGTCTTGTTCTTCCAGGACTTGTTCTTCCAGGCACTGTCTTGTTCTTCCAGGACTTGTTCTTCCAGGCACTGTCTTGTTCTTCCAGGACTTGTTCTTCCAGGCACTGTCTTGTTCTTCCAGGACTTGTTCTTCCAGGCACTGTCTTGTTCTTCCAGGACTTGTTCTTCCAGGCACTGTCTTGTTCTTCCAGGACTTGTTCTTCCAGGCACTGTCTTGTTCTTCCAGGACTTGTTCTTCCAGGCACTGTCTTGTTCTTCCAGGACTTGTTCTTCCAGGCACTGTCTTGTTCTTCCTGGCACTGTCTTGTTCTTCCAGGCACTGTCTTGTTCTTCCAGGACTTGTTCTTCCAGGCACTGTCTTGTTCTTCCAAGCACTGTCTTGTTCTTCCAGGACTTGTTCTTCCAGGCACTGTCTTGTTCTTCCAGGCACTGTCTTGTTCTTCCAGGACTTGTTCTTCCAGGCACTGTCTTATTCTTCCAAGCACTGTCATGTTCTTCCAGGACTTGTTCTTCCAGGCACTGTCTTGTTCTTCTAGGCACTGTCTTGTTCTTCCAGGCACTGTCTTGTTCTTCCAGGACTTGTTCTTCCAGGCACTGTCTTGTTCTTCCAGGACTTGTTCTTCCAGGACTTGTTCTTCCAGGACTTCCTTGTTCTTCCAGGCACTGTATTATTCTTCCAGGACTTGTTCTTCCAGGCACTGTCTTGTTCTTCCAGGACTTGTTCTTCCAGGCACTGTCTTGTTCTTCCAGGACATCCTTGTTCTTCCAGGCACTGTCTTGTTCTTCCAGGACTTGTTCTTCCAGGCACTGTCTTGTTCTTCCAGGACTTGTTCTTCCAGGCACTGTCTTGTTCTTCCAGGACTTCTTCTTCTAGGCACTGCCTTGGTCTTCCAGGCACTGTCTTGTTCTTCCAGGCACTACTTGTTCTTTCAGGACTTTCTTGTTCTTCCAGGACATCCTTGTTCTTCCAGGCACTGTCTTGTTCTTCCAGGACTTCCTTGTTCTTCCAGGCACTGTCTTGTTCTTCCAGGACTTCTTCTTCTAGGCACTGCCTTGGTCTTCCAGGCACTGTCATGTTCTTCCAGGACTTGTTCTTCCAGGCACTGCCTTGGTCTTCCAGGCACTGTCTTGTTCTTCCAGGACTTGTTCTTTCAGGACTTGTTCTTTCAGGTACTGCCTTGGTCTTCCAGGCACTGTCTTGTTCTTCCAGGCACTACTTGTTCTTTCAGGACTTTCTTGTTCTTCCAGGCACTGGTTGTTCTTCCAGGACTTCCTTGTTCTTCCAGGCACTTGTTCTTCCAGGAACTTGTTCTTCCAGGACTTTCTTGTTCTTCCAGGACTTGTTCTTCCAGGCACTTGTTCTTCCAGGCACTACTTGTTCTTCCAGGACTTGTTCTTCCAGGCACTTGTTCTTCCAGGACTTTCTTGTTCTTCCAGGACTTGTTCTTCCAGGCACTTGTTCTTCCAAGACTTGTTCTTCCAGGCACTACTTGTTCTTACGGGCACTTCTTGTTCTTCCAGACACTTCTTGTTCTCAAAGGCACTTCTTGTTCTTCCAGACAGTGCTTGTTCTTCAAAGCCCTACTTGTTCTTCCAGGCACTTCTTGTTCTTCCAGGCAATGCTTGTTCTTCCAGGCAGTGCTTGTTCTTCCAGGCACTTCTTGTTCTTCCAGGCACTTCTTGTTCTTCCAAGTGCTTTTAAAGGTTTACAAACACAAAGACTTTAAACTCTGACAACAGCCAATCACGTAACTTGGTGATCCAATTCCTCACTGACGTTCAACCAATTTTCCCATCTCCTTCCTACGAGTATATATTAAAAAATCATAATCACGATGTACAACTATATGTTCAGAGGTCAGATTTTCAACTTGGTTTCGTTTCTTGCGTATAATTCTATGGCAAGAAATTTGACTTGGTGATATATTATCGACTTTCTCTTTATAAGTGTGTTACCGATTTGTAGTTACAGTAGCCGAGTTATGTTGGTGGTATGCCGTCTTTAGTGACTGTTTCTTGGTTGACGGTGTTCTTTGGTTAACGTTTTTTGGTTGGTGTTCTTTGGTTAATGTGTTTTTGTTGAAGGTGTTCTTTGGTTAACGTTTTGTGGTTGACGGCGTTCCTTGGTTAACGTTTTCTTAGGCCGACAGTGTTCTATGGTTAACGTTTTTTGGGGGTGACAGTATCCTTTGGTTAACGTGTTTTGGGCTGTCAGTGTTCTTTCTTTAGTTTTTTTTTTTTGGGGGGTGGGGAGAAGTTAATGGTTTTTCTTGGTTGACGATATTTGCTGGTTGATGTTTCTTGACAGACGATGTTTCTGGCTGTGTGTTTTTGGGCTGACAGGTTTTTCCGGGGCTAACAATTTCACTGTAAACTGTTTCACTGCTGTGTTTCACTGCTGTCTCACTGCTGACTGTCTCACTGCTGACTATTTCACTGTTGACAGCGTTCTTCCTCAACGTGCTTAGCAACGGGACAAGTTGGACAGGTTCCTAAAGTTAGGTCGACTGTAGCACAGTGGCACCACCCTCGACCTACAACCGAAGCAGCTGGGTTGAATTCCGTCGCTAGTCGAGACGGATAAGGAAGGTCTCCTGCCACCTGTTGCTCTTATTTCTCCCCTTTTCCTAGTAGTCATTAGGTACAGCACTCGGGTTACAGTATGCTACTGAAGGGTAGCATACATCAGACTGGGCTGGGTTCTGAAATTAGCCCAGGCAAGCAAGACTTACCATGGGAGGGTTAACTTCTGATGGAAGGTTAACTAGTGGGAAGGTAACTACCATACATAAGAACATAAGGAACAGTGCAACAGGCCTACTGACCCATGCGAAGCAGGTCCATGCCACCCCCCGGCCTTGAACAATGACCACCTAGTCAGGTCACTTCCACTTAAGGAAGGAGCACGGCACCAGACCTGGTAGCCCAAGCTAGTCAGATCCAACTCACCCACTCGTGTATTTATCCAACCTATTTTTAAAACTACACAAGGTCTTAGCTTCTATGGCGGTACTCGGGAGTTTGTTCCACTCATCCACAACTCTATTACCAAACCAGTGCTTTCCTATATCCTTCCTGAATCTGATTTTTTCCAACTTGAAACCATTGCTGCGAGTCCTGTCTTGGCTGGAAATTTTCAGCACGCTATTTACATCCCCTTTATTTATTCCTGTCTTCCATTTATACACCTCGATCATATCCCCCCCTAATTCTACGCCTTTCTAGAGAGTGCAAATTCAGGGCCCTCAGTCTATCCTCATAGGGAAGATTTCTGATACATGGGATCATCTTTGTCATCTTCCTCTGTATGTTTTCCAGAGAATTTATATCCATTCTGTAATACGGTGACCAGAACTGAGCAGCATAATCTAAGTGAGGCCTAACCAAGGATATATGGAGTTGAAGAACAACTTGAGGACTTCTATTGTTTATACTTCTTGATATGAAGCCAAGGATTCTGTTAGCTTTATTGCGAACACTTATGCACTGTTGTCTTGGTTTCAGATTACTGCTAACCAGAACTCCTAAATCCTTTTCTCAATCAGTAGTATTAAGATCTACATTATTTAGTTTATATGTGGCATGGTTATTGTCCTGTCCAACATTTAGCACTTTGCATTTGTTTATATTAAATTGCATCTGCCACTTCTCCGACTACTACAGCAGTCTATTCAAATCATCCTGGAGTGCACTAATGTCCTAAATAGAATGAATTGGACGGCCTATTTTGGTGTCATCAGCAAATTTGCTTATGTCGCTATTTATTCCCTCATCTATATCGTTTATGTAAATTGTGAACAACAAAGGGCCCAACACTGGGGAACACCGCTTGTGATTTCTCCCCATTTCTGCAAACTCTTTGCTGCCTATTTGTCAACCATGCCTCTACCCAGGAGAAAATTTCTCTTCCTACTCCGTGTGCCATAAGTTTCCTCAAAAGTCTCTGGTGTGGAACTCTATCGAAAGCCTTACTGAAGTCCATATACACAATATCATAATAATTACCTTGATCTACCTCCTCAAACACCCTAGCAAAAAAAGTAAATTTGTAAGACAGGAACGCCCCTTTGTAAAACCGTGTTGAGATTCATTAATCAATAGGTACTACATTTGCCATTTTCCACTTATCAGGCACTATGCCAGTTTGTAGTGATATGTTAGTCAAAGGTATGCTGAGTTTCTCTTTACATTCATTTAACACTCTTGCAAACAGTTCGTCAGGGCCTGGGGATTTGTTAGGTTTTAGTTTCTCTATTTGTCCCCATAGGAAGGGGTAACTACCAGTGGAAGGGGTAGCTGCTAATGGAAGAGGTAACTACCAGTAGAAGGGATAGCTACCAGTAGAAGGGATAACTACCAGTAGAAGGGGTAACTACCAGTAGAAGGGGAACTACCAGTAGAAGGGGTAACTATCAGTAGAAGGGGTAACTACCAGTAGAAGGGGTAACTACCAGTAGAAGGGGTAACTACCAGTAGAAGGGGTAACTACCAATGGAAGGGGTAGCTGCTAATGGAAGGGGTAACTACCAATGGAAGATGTAACTACCAGTAGAAGGGGTAACTACCAGTGGAAGGGGTAACTACCAGTGGAAGGGGTAACTACCAGTGGAAGGGATAACTACCAGTGGAAGGGGTAACTACCAGTGGAAGGGGTAACTACCAGTGGAAGGGGTAACTGCCAGTGGAAGAGGTAACTACCAGTGGAAGAGGTAACTACCAGTGAAAGAGGTAACTACCAGTAGAAGGGGTAACTGCCAAGGGAAGGGGTAACTTCCAGTGGAAGGGGTAACTGCCAAGGGAAGGGGTAACTTCCAGTGGAAGGGTAACTTCCCATTTAGAGGTTCTGTAAAGCCTTGCGAGACAATACCATTATCACTCTATAACTATGAATTATAGTGGCCGTTTATTGTATAATTGTTTACTACACGCCTCCACTCTATTTTTCAAAGCCATGACGTGATGACGTGTTGAAAAATTCTCTTCAATCATATTTCGTTATCGTCAGAATCATAATTAATATTGTTGCAAATGATTGATTGCAGTTTTATTCACTTACCTAATTCGCTGACAGGAATTGATCCACCTCAGTTGACGCTGCATCACTGTCCATGACAGGGATACTGACCTCTCTGCCGCACATCAGGACTACATTGAAATGCGCATCAAGCGCCACTTGTTTTAGATGCGAGAAGGCGCTTCCAGCAATGTTTTGGTCTAGCAATGGAAAGGTCCGTTCAGCCCTCTCCTTGACGAGAATGTTAGGAAGAATCGTATGAAGTACCTAAGATATTAAGTACATAAGGAAAACTGTAGGCCTACTGGCCCGTGGGAGGCAAGTCCAATTCTCCTACCGGCTTAAGCCAACGCCCTAACCTAGCCAGGTCAGGTCACATTCACTTAAGGAAGGAGCACGACATCTGACCTAGTAGCGTAAGCTAGTCATGTTCAACTCGCACCCACCCACACCCACTCATATATTTATCTAACCTATTTTTAAAAAACTTCTTCAGGAGCAATAGAGCTACTCATTTCACACACTGAGGTCCGGGGGTCGATCCCTGCTTCGGTTGGAAACATAGTATGTGTTTCCTTAAGACACCTGCTGTCCATGTTCACCTGTCAGTAAAATACGTACCTGGGTGTTAGTCGACTGGTGTGGGTCGCATCCCGGGGTAAAACTGACCTAATTTGCCCGAAATGCTGTACATAACAAGGGGCTTTCTATATAGTAGTATGTCATTGATGTCAGCTAGGACTGTATACCTTGTACATGTACTTGTAGTAAATAGTTGTTGTTATTATTATTATTATTATTAGTAGTAGTAGTAGTAGTAGTAGTAATACTAGTATTATTAGTATTATTGAAAGAGTATATATATTGGGTCACTTCTGGATTATTATTATTATTATAATCAAGGGGGAAGAACTAAATCCTGAGGATTATACCGCGCCTGGGGGGGGGGATGTGGAAGGCATTCAGGCTTAATTCGGGGACCTGGAGCACAGATCCCATTCCCTAAATCAAGAGCCCCTCACCAACATCAAGGAACCTTGATGTTGGTGAGGGGCTCTTGATTTAGGATGGAGGGCAGAGATGTGTATTGTCTGTATTCTGATGCGCTGGGATTTGTCAGGTAAGCATTTACGTCGTCATAACACTACTCGTTTGAAAAGACGTTTGAGCAAGCACTAAGACGTATATTATTAGATAAGAATTTCGGTTCTGGGACTATATCATTTAATGTCACATGTAGGTATCCCTTACCAAGGTTTGTCACACTCAGCGACAGAATTAGTAGTTTTTTACTCTCCTTCATAATTATGCAGGGATTTTGAAAGTCAGTGAAATTGTTATAAGTGTTGGGTGTTGGTGTATGTATTGTCACACCTCCCACTCTTGTCTGTCTGTCTGTCTCTCTTTCTTTCTTTACACAGGGTTTGACAAGGTTAGGTTAAGGATCCCTAACTTTATTGACAAGCTATTTACACAAGCTAAGAGCTGTTACTTACATCAGCTCATTTGAAAGCATTTTTATTGTTACGAAACATACAAGTAGGAAACAGGATGAAGTTGGAGCCATCTGTGGGTCAGCATTGTCATTTGATCAACTGACTTTATCTCGTTGATATCATAATGCTGTACGAATGTGTTCCATACACGAGTCATCCTGGGGATAAATGATCTCAGATGAAGTGATGTTCTGGAGAAGGGTACAGCCAGAGTGAAGTTGCTGTTTTCTGCCCGTCTTGTGGTATAGAAGCTTGCTTTTCGTCCTCGAAGTGGAGCCAAGTGTGGTATTTTGACAATTGTGATGAATGGTTTGAAAAACCGACAAGTTGAAGATTGAGACACTTATGCAACATATGGGAATCTTTATTCAGGAAACGTTTCGCCACACAGTGGCTTCATCAGTCCAATACAAAGTAGAAAGGCGTAAGGAAATGAGTTTGAAGTAATCAGTCCCTCAGCCTGGAGTCGATGTGTTCAGTCCATCAATCTTGTAGAATGTACAGCAGAGGGCCGTAGACGTGGCTTATATACTGTAGTGAGGTGAGGCGAAGCATGAGGAGGTGGGGTCATCCACTAGTCGAAGACCTACTTCGACTAGTGGATGGTACCACTATGACCCCCACCTCCTCCTGCTATAATATAGCTCTTAGCTGGTGATTGATGTAGCTTAGAGCAGCTGGCATTTCTTCTCTTGGATAAGTGAATGTCAGTGTACAGTCTTCTGCATATGGATGGGATTCTGGGATGAGATGGTCATTGAAGTAGACATTCCATAACAATGGTCCCAGCACACAACCTTGTGGAACACTTGTCCCAATAGGCTGTCTTGCTGATTCTGTTCCATTGAATCTACCATGATCTACCATGAAAGTAATCACTGCGTAGAGCCTACAATTCCCAGTCCTCTCTTTCTCACACACACACACACACACACACACACACACACACACACACACACACACACACACACACACACACACACACACACACACACACACACACTTATGTCCATCCCATTTCTCAAGCTACCCAAACTTAGTGTGGATTTCAGTGATATTTAACATTTCATCCCACATGACAGACTGTTGTATGGCAGGTTGGTACGATGGACCAGCTGGCACATTCAATTTGGGCTATGGGCCGTCACCTGCATAAGTACAGCTTACCGTGTCGATTCACCAGATAGACACGACAGATAATTAAGCTTATTGATGCTATTACCTTTGGTAGCTTTTAAAAATAGGTTAGACAAATATCTGAATAAGGATTGTTAAGATTAACTAGGAATGAAACGTTGTAGTAAGCTCCTCTCTGTTATGTGCGGGTTATCTGTGTATTGTAGGCAATAGACACATTAATAAATCAATACAGTTTTCGTGTGAGACAGAAATAGTACTCGTGACCCATGGTTCTCTCCTCACCACTGTTACACACTCTCTCTCTCTCTCTCTCTCTCTCTCTCTCTCTCTCTCTCTCTCTCACTCACACAATCCTAATGATGGATTTAAATATTGTATATGGATTCCATTGTGCGTGATGAAATATGACAGAGAGACGTAACTAACTTTAGTTCCCACTGTATAATTATCATGTAGAATATTGTAGCAGCACACTGCTGATGTATCTAATCTGGTAACTTGAAAAATAACTGACACTCGCATTGAGACAGACAGACACACACACACACACACACACACACACACACACACACACACACACACACACACACACACACACACACACACACACACACACACACTCACTGTTCACTCAATACAGTTAACTCATCATTGCCTGTTGTTTCATTCTCGTATTAGTGCCACATGTCACGGTGCTATGAGACCAAGTACTCATGGTAGTGCCAAAGGTATCTACCCCCCTGACACTCATCGTAGTGCCAAAGGTATCTACCCTTTGACACTCATGGTAGTGCCAAAGGTACCTACCCTCTGACACTCATGGTAGTGCCAAAGGTACCTACCCTCTGACACTCATGGTAGTGCCAAAGGTACCTACCCTCTGACACTCATGGTAGTGCCAAAGGTACCTACCCTCTGACACTCATGGTAGTGCCAAAGGTACCTACCCTCTGACATGGCAGTGCCAAAGGTACCTACTACCCTGACACATGGCAGTGCCAAAGTTACCTACTCCCCTGACACATGGCAGTACCAAAGGTACCTACCCTCCTGACACATGGCAGTGCCAAAGGTACCTACACTCTGACACTTTTGGCAGTGCCAAAGATACTCTGACACTCATGGTACTGTCAAAGGTACCCACCCTCTGACACCCTGACACTCGTGGCAGTGCCAAAGGTACAGACACCCTGGCACTCGTGGCAGTGCCAAAGGTACAGACACCCTGGCACTCGTGGCAGTGATCCCCTTCATCCTTGCAGCAGTGATAATGTAGATAGTACCTCTGAACTCCCTCAACTAACTGAATAAACGTCAAGCTGACGTACTCAACCAGCAGGATAAACGTCAAGCTGACGTACTCAACCAGCAGGATAAACGTCAAGCTGACGTACTCTACCAGCAGGATAAACGTCAAGCTGACGTACTCTACCAGCAGGATAAACGTCAAGCTGACGTACTCTACCAGCAGGATAAACGTCAAGCTGACGTACTCTACCAGCAGGATAAACGTCAAGCTGACGTACTCAACCAGCAGGATAAACGTCAAGCTGACGTACTCTACCAGCAGGATAAACGTCAAGCTGACGTACTCAACCAGCAGGATAAACGTCAAGCTGACGTACTCAACCAGCAGGATAAACGTCAAGCTGACGTACTCAACCAGCAGGATAAACGTCAAGCTGACGTACTCAACCAGCAGAATAAACGTTAAGCTGACGCACTCTACCAGCAGGATAAACGTCAAGCTGACGTACTCAACCAGCAGGATAAACGTCAAGCTGACGTACTCAACCAGCAGAATAAACGTTAAGCTGACGCACTCTACCAGCAGGATAAACGTCAAGCTGACGTACTCAACCAGCAGGATAAACGTCAAGCTGACGTACTCAACCAGTAAGACAAACGTCAAGCTGACGTACTCAACCAGCAGGATAAACGTCAAGCTGACGTACTCAACCAGCAGGATAAACGTCAAGCTGACGTACTCAACCAGCAGGATAAACGTCAAGCTGACGTACTCAACCAGCAGGATAAACGTCAAGCTGACGTACTCAACCAGCAGAATAAACGTTAAGCTGACGCACTCTACCAGCAGGATAAACGTCAAGCTGACGTACTCAACCAGCAGGATAAACGTCAAGCTGACGTACTCAACCAGTAAGACAAACGTCAAGCTGACGTACTCAACCAGCAGGATAAACGTCAAGCTGACGTACTCAACCAGCAGGATAAACGTCAAGCTGACTTACTCAACCAGCAGGATAAACGTCAAGCTGACGTACTCAACCAGCAGGATAAACGTCAAGCTGACGTACTCAACCAGCAGGATAAACGTCAAGCTGACGTACTCAACCAGCAGGATAAACGTCAAGCTGACGCACTCTACCAGCAGGATAAACGTCAAGCTGACGTACTCAACCAGCAGGATAAACGTCAAGCTGACGTACTCAACCAGCAGGATAAACGTCAAGCTGACGTACTCAACCAGCAGGATAAACGTCAAGCTGACGTACTCAACCAGCAGGATAAACGTCAAGCTGACGTACTCAACCAGCAGGATAAACGTCAAACTGACACAATTAACCAGCGGGATGAACGTCCAACTGACGCACTCAACCATCTGAACAAGCGTCAAGCTGACGCATACATTACCTTGTGTGGTCTCAAGCATATTAGAGAACACACTGAGAGCCCTCTAGTTGACTTATGTTATCTGGCACACGAGTCAGGAAAGAGGACTCTCCTCAATTTCCTCTCAGATTCCTGACAATTCACCTCCGGCGCTCTAGGGAGGAAGAGGAAGAGGCACTTGGAGGAGATGAAGAAGGAAGAGAAGGAAGATGAGACGCAGGAAGATGATAGACTGCATGGGGTGCTTAACCAGGGGGTGTGCACGTCCTTGGGAGCGTGGGAAGCAAATAATGGGGGAATGGGAAATAATGGGGGTATGGGAACCAGATAATGGGAGTATAGCAACCAAATAATGAGGGTATGGGAACCAAATAATGGAAGTATGGGAACCAAATAATGGGAGAATGGGAACCAAATAATGGGAGTATGGGAACCAAATAATGGGAGTATGGGAACCAAATAATGGGAGTATGGGAACCAAATAATGGGAGTATGGGAACCAAATAATGGGAGTATGGGAACCAAATAATGGGAGTATGGGAACCAAATAATGGGAGTATGGGAACCAAATAATGGGAGGATGGGAACCAAATAATGGGAGAATGGGAACCAAATGGGAGAATGGGAACCAAATAATGGGAGTATGGGAACCAAATAATGGGAGTATGGAAACCAAATAATGGGAGTATGGGAACCAAATAATGGGAGTATGGGAACCAAATAATGGGAGTATGGGAACCAAATAATGGGAGTATGGGAACCAAATAATGGGAGTATGGGAACCAAATAATGGGAGTATGGGAACCAAATAATGGGAGTATGGGAACCAAATAATGGGAGTATGGGAACCAAATAATGGGAGTATGGGAACCAAATAATGGCAGTATGGGAACCAAATAATGGGAGAATGGGAACCAAATAATGGGAGAATGGGAACCAAATAATGGGAGTATGGGAACCAAATAATGGCAGTATGGAAACCAAATAATGGGAGTATGGGAACCAAATAATGGGAGTATGGGAACCAAATAATGGGAGAATGGGAACCAAATAATGGGAGTATGGGAACCAAATAATGGCAGTATGGAAACCAAATAATGGGAGTATGGGAACCAAATAATGGGAGTATGGGAACCAAATAATGGGAGTATGGGAACCAAATAATGGGAGTATGGGAACCAAATAATGGGAGTATGGGAACCAAATAATGGGAGTATGGGAACCAAATAATGGGAGTATGGGAACCAAATAATGGCAGTATGGGAACCAAATAATGGCAGTATGGGAACCAAATAATGGGAAAATGGGAACCAAATAATGGGAGAATGGGAACCAAATAATGGGAGTATGGGAACCAAATAATGGCAGTATGGAAACCAAATAATGGGAGTATGGGAACCAAATAATGGGAGTATGGGAACCAAATAATGGGAGAATGGGAACCAAATAATGGGAGTATGGGAACCAAATAATGGCAGTATGGAAACCAAATAATGGGAGTATGGGAACCAAATAATGGGAGTATGGGAACCAAATAATGGGAGTATGGGAACCAAATAATGGGAGTATGGGAACCAAATAATGGGAGTATGGGAACCAAATAATGGGAGTATGGGAACCAAATAATGGGAGTATGGGAACCAAATAATGGGAGTATGGGAACCAAATAATGGCAGTATGGAAACCAAATAATGGGAGTATGGGAACCAAATAATGGGAGTATGGGAACCAAATAGTGGCAGTATGGAAACCAAATAATGGGAGTATGGGAACCAAATAATGGGAGTATGGGAACCAAATAATGGGAGAATGGGAACCAAATAATGGGAGTATGGGAACCAAATAATGGCAGTATGGAAACCAAATAATGGGAGTATGGGAACCAAATAATGGGAGTATGGGAACCAAATAATGGGAGTATGGGAACCAAATAATGGGAGTATGGGAACCAAATAATGGGAGTATGGGAACCAAATAATGGGAGTATGGGAACCAAATAATGGGAGTTTGGGAACCAAATAATGGGGCTATGGGACTCGAATTCTGAAAAAAAAATTGAAAAAAAAAGGTGTTAGATTAGAATAAACTCTCAGCTGTTGTGTTGCTAGTTAGCATAAGTGAAGTAAGCCCAAGCTACTGACATCTGTTGATGTCACACTGGTACGTAACAGCACTGGTGATTGTGGTGATGTTCACAGTCTGGGGCACAAATTGGACAGTCCATTGGGGGTCTGTAATCGTCAGAAGGTTAAGATCTACTGTTAAGAAACTGGAGAAGGTGAAGGAGTAAGAAAGATGACTGGGAGGAGGGAAAAGAGGAGTAAAAGAGTCAATGAGATTTAATCTCAGGAAGGGTAGGCGTGTGTTTTCAAGTCATTAGGCAGTACACACAGCGAGAAGGTCGTAGCTGGGGGTGACTCCTCTCCTACGGTCAAGCTAAAATACACAGAACTCAGCACCTGAAGGTCGCTGTTTTTCAAGTTCTAGACGAGTGTAGAGGGTGAGAGAGAGAGAGAGAGAGAGAGGTGGGAGGCAAGGAGACAATTACGGTTGGCGTCGCTGATGCAAGAGGTGAGAGAGGGGTAAGAAGTTTTGCAAATAAGAGCATTTCTCTAAACCCCAAGTTTAATTAAGATGCTATATTCCCTCGTACCCTTTCTCCTTCTTTTTACCCTTCCCTTCCCTTCCTTGCCCTTCCAGCTTTGCACAAATTGACTCGCCCGTAAGGGGCTTTCTCCCAGGAACTCATCAGTGGGGCCCTTGAAGCAGTGGTAGTGGGGAACCCTGAATGTGGGGGGCACTCCGATCCTTGGGTGCCCTCAGAATGCTGGTGTTAGGGACCTCTGCCTCTGGGGCCCTCGGAGTGGTGGTGTTTGAGAGTGCTGGTGTTAGGGATATCTCCCTCTGGGGGCCCTCAGAGTGCTGGTGTTAGGGATATCTCCCTCTGGGGGCCCTCAGAGTGCTGGTGTTAGGGATATCTCCCTCTGGGGGCCCTCAGAGTGCTGGTGTTAGGGATATCTCCCTCTGGGGGCCCTCAGAGTGCTGGTGTTAGGGACCTCTCCCTCTGGGGACCCTCAGAGTGCTGGTGTTAGGGACCTCTCCCTCTGGGGGCCCTCAGAGTGCTGGTGTTAGGGACCTCTCCCTCTGGGGGCCCTCAGAGTGCTGGTGTTAGGGACCTCTCCCTCTGGGGGCCCTCAGAGTGCTGGTGTTAGGGATATGTTTGCATAGTGCTGGAGAGGTTTGTAGTTGGGGTCCAGCTCTCTGTTCTGTACCCAGCTCTCTGTCCTATGCCCACTTCTCTGCTCTGTGCCCAGCTCTGTCCTATGCCCAGTTCTCTGCCCTGTGCCCGGCTTTATGTGCACGACACTGTCCTATGCCCAGCTCTCTGCCCTGTGCCCAGCTTTCTGCCCTGTGCCCAGCTCTCTGCCTGGCGACCAGCTCATGCTTCTCAGTTAGCTTAAAAGAGTCTGGAGACAAATGTTGATCTCTCACTGACGATTTTCATTCTGTATACGTGAAAAGGCATGAAACACACACACACACACACACACACACACACACACACACACACACACCAGCGTCCAGTGAAGAGGCGAGGCCAGGAGCTATGTCTCGATCCCTGCAACCACAATTAGGTGAGTACACGCACGCGTACCTTGGTAAGTGCTGTTCCCAGCCTATACTCGTCAATAACTCCTTCAAGGAACATAACTCTGCAGCACATTACCCGTGGCTACAAATTAAGAAAACATCAATAAAAATCATTTAATACTTATCATTACATCAGTCAATACGACATTATATACACTGATGTTGAAGATCCTCCTTGCGTGCTTTCCGTCCTTCCAAGACTACCTGGGGAATTTAATGGGACGTTATCGTAAGGAAGCGCTCTCTTTAAAAGCAGCAGCTTCGAGGAGTTAAATGACCCGGCCCCAAGCAAGCAATAATGGTCTGTGCTCAGTGCAATTGTGAGAGCATTTCTCCTCGTTGGGAAAACTTAGAGGCGTTGCTAAATGTTAGTGTTGATAGTTTTGTATAGGCAACTTGACATAGTGCTAATTGTTGTGTGTGTACAAGCATCTTGACACAGTGTCAATACTGGTGCCTATTAAAGAAACAGGTTATATCGCTCCTGGTCCTCGAGACGTTGTCCAGAGTCTGAAAGAATAGACAGAGTTAAAAAGTAAGTGTTGTAGTGGGTCAGGGAGTACCTGAATGACAGAAGGTAGAGGGTAAAGGTAAGGGACGAGAAATCATAACGTTGGAGAGTGACGACTGGAACTCCACAGTCATCAGTACCAGGACCACCACTGTTTCTCATTCACGTGAATGACCTACCAGGGAGGATTGAGTCGTGCGTGTCACTGTTTGCAAATGATGTAAAACTAGTGAAACTAGAGCAGGAAAGGAGTGCGATAAACTCCACATGTAAGAGGCTACAGATGTTCTCAAGCAGGTGGCTTCTCGAGTTCAACTCAAACAAGTGAAATGTCAGGCGAATTAGGGAAGGTGAGGACACACCAGACAGAGAGTACATATAGGTGAAGAGAAGCTGCAAATATCAGAGTAACAAGAACCTGGTAGCATCCACCACTCTCTTATTTACCCCTATCTTACCTATGGAATTTGTGCATGGGGCTCAACAACAACTAACCATCTCAGACCACTAATTACCCAACAAAAGGCTGCAGTTAGAATGATAACAAATTCTCAATACAGGCAGCACACTCCACCAATATTCAAAACACTCAACCTACTCACCATACAAAACATCCATACTTATTATTGCACTTATTACATACATAGAACACTTAACTCTGATATTAACCCTCCCCTCAAACATCTCCTTGCCAACCTCAACAGAACACATGACCATAACACAAGGCACAGATCACTCTTTGATGTTCCTCGTGTCCATCTCACGCTATGCAAAAACTCAATGCACATAAAAGGCCCTAAAATCTGGAATTCATTACCAGTAAATATAAAAGAAACACTACCTGTTTATAAATTCAAGTCTCTTCTCAAAGTTCACTTACTCACTCAAAACCAAATAAATACTGAATAACTGAACCATATAAATTGTATATCCTAAATGTTACTCACAATTATATCACACAAATGTTAAACCTAACTTTATTTTTTTTAAATACACTACCTAACAGAATACTCCATTCTACTGAATGTACAACAATGCATGCAACCATATGACCTGTCTTTGTAATACTCATTTGTGCTTTATAGTTATCTGTTTACAATAATGTTTTATCACTGATTTCATCATTGCTTAGTTAATCTTAAGTTAATTGTAAGCCAGCCCGTAATGCTACGCATATAAGTGGCTTTGGCATGCTGCTCTTACCTGTATTTTTTTGTACCTCTGTATGTATGCTAAATTTCTAAATAAATGAATAAATATATATATATATGTATATGCAAAACAACCACTGTGAAAGAGTAGTGAAATTCCAAGCGCTTTCGTGACTACTAACATTGTCAAGGAACTATGAAAGTAATACATCAAAGGAAGGCAATAAAAGGGATTAGACTACACCTCACAGTCAACTCCCACAACAAAGAAACACCTGACGCGAGACAATACCGGACTCATAAGAAAAGAAGAACACTGCAGTAGGTCCGCTGGACCTACTGCAGTGTTCCTCTTTTCTTATGACCTACACCGCCTTCCTTTGATGTATTACTTTCATAGTTCCTTGACAATGTGAGTAGTCACGAAAGCGCTTGGAATTTCACTACTTTTTCACAGTGGTTGTTTTGCATAATTTAAAATCACCTGTTTACTGTGATCTTATTGCATGTATATATATATATATATATATATATATATATATATATGTATATATATATATATGTATATATATATATGTATATATATATATATATATATATATATAGAGTGTTAGATAAGAGCGAATGGAGACTAATGGGCTTTATGACTTGACGTGCTGTTGGAGTGTAAGCAAAGTAACATTTATGAAGGGATTCAGGGAAACCGGTTAGTTGGACTTGAGTCCTGGAGGTGGTTAACACGGTGCCTGCACTCTGAAGGAGAAGTGGAGATATGTTGCTGTTGTTTTTAACAGTATCCTCGGCACGTCTCTGGCACGACAGTGATGGAGTGAATGTTGATGAAAGTGTTTCTTCATTTTCGTGTCAACCTGCCTTGTTGGGTAATAGCCGATACGTTAATAAAAATGATATATTAATATATTACACACACACACACACACACACACGAGAGTGAGAGAGAGAGAGAGGGTGAGAGAGAGAGAGAGAGAGAGGGTGAGAGAGAGAGACAGTATAAACAAAGTTCCTCCACAGCCACATCAAAAGGCCGACAACAAGAGGTGAAGTATGAGGGAAGAAAGTCGGGAACCACCTCACCGAGAATGATAAGGAACAATGCTGAGAGCTTACTGAAAAGATTTCCCAGCGTCTTAAAAATGTAACACGGGACAGTAGCAGACACTGGAGGGACGGTGACCTGACACAGGAGGGACGGAGACCTGACACAGGAGGGACGGAGACCTGACACAGGAGGGACGGACCTAACACAAGAAGGACGGAGACCTGACACAGGAGGGACGGAGACCTGACACAGGAGGGACGGTGACCTGACACAGGAGGGACGGAGACCTGACACAGGAGGGACGGAGACCTGACACAGGAGGGACGGAGACCTGACACAGGAGGGACGGAGACCTGACACAGGAGGGACGGAGACCTGACACAGGAGGGACGGAGACCTGACACAGGAGGGACGGAGACCTGACACAGGAGAGACGGAGACCTGACACAGGAGGGACGGAGACCTGACACAGGAGGGACGGAGACCTGACACAGGAGGGACGGTGACCTGACACAGGAGGGACGGAGACCTGACACAGGAGGGACGGAGACCTGACACAGGAGGGACGGAGACCTGACACAGGAGGGACGGAGACCTGACACAGGAGGGACGGAGACCTGACACAGGAGGGACGGAGACCTGACACAGGAGGGACGGAGACCTGACACAGGAGAGACGGAGACCTGACACAGGAGGGACGGAGACCTGACACAGGAGGGACGGAGACCTGACACAGGAGGGACGGAGACCTGACACAGGAGGGACGGAGACCTGACACAGGAGGGACGGAGACCTGACACAGGAGGGACGGAGACCTGACACAGGAGGGACGGAGACCTGACACAGGAGAGACGGAGACCTGACACAGGAGAGACGGAGACCTGACACAGGAGGGACGGACCTAACACAGGAGGGACGGAGACCTGACACAGGAGGGACGGAGACCTGACACAGGAAGGACGGAGACCTGACACAGGAGGGACGGAGACCTGACACAGGAGAGACGGAGACCTGACACAGGAGAGACGGAGACCTGACACAGGAGGGACGGACCTAACACAGGAGGGACGGAGACCTGACACAGGAGAGACGGAGACCTGACACAGGAGGGACGGACCTAACACAGGAGGGACGGAGACCTGACACAGGAGAGACGGAGACCTGACACAGGAGAGACGGAGACCTGAGACAAGAGAGACGGAGACCTGACACAGGAGGGACGGAGACCTGACACAGGAGGGACGGAGACCTGACACAGGAGACACGGAGACCTGACACAGGAGGGACGGAGACCTGACACAGGAGGGACGGAGACCTGACACAGGAGGGACGGAGACCTGACACAGGAGGGACAGAGACCTGACACAGGAGGGACGGATACCTGACACAGGAGGGACGGACCTAACACAGGAGGGACGGAGACCTGACACAGGAGGGACGGAGACCTGACACAGGAGGGACGGAGATCTGACACAGGAGGGACGGAGACCTGACACAGGAGGGACGGAGACCTGACACAGGAGGAACGGAGACCTGATACAGGAGGGACGGAGACCTGACACAGGAGGGACGGAGACCTGACACAGGAGGGACAGAGATCTGACACAGGAGGGACGGAGACCTGACACAGGAGGGACGGAGACCTGACACAGGAGGGACGGACCTGACACACGAGGGACGGACCTAACACAGGAGGGACGGAGACCTGACACAGGAGAGACGGAGACCTGACACAGGAGGGACGGAGACCTGACACAGGAGGGACGGACCTAACACAGGAGGGACGGAGACCTGACACAGGAGTGACGGAGACCTGACACAGGAGGGACGGACCTGACACAGGAGGGACGGAGACCTGACACAGGAGGGACGGAGACCTGACACAGGAGGGACGGATACCTGACACAGGAGGGACGGAGACCTGACACAGGAGGGACGGAGACCTGACACAGGAGGGACAGACCTAACACAGGAGGGACGGAGACCTGACACAGGAGAGACGGAGACCTGACACAGGAGGGACGGACCTAACACAGGAGGGACGGAGATCTGACAGAGGAGAGACGGAGACCTGACACAGGAGAGACGGAAACCTGACACAGGAGGGACGGACACCTGACACAGGAGGGACGGAGACCTGACACAGGAGGGACGGAGACCTGACACAGGACGGACGGAGACCTGACACAGGAGGGACGGAGACCTGACACAGGAGGGACAGAGACCTGACACAGGAGGGACGGATACCTGACACAGGAGGGACGGAGAACTGACACAGGAGGGACGGAGACCTGACACAGGAGGGACGGACCTAACACAGGAGGGACGGAGACCTGACACAGGAGGGACGGAGACCTGACACAGGAGAGACGGAGACCTGACACAGGAGGGACGGAGACCTGACACAGGAGGGACGGAGATCTGACACAGGAGGGACGGAGACCTGACACAGGAGGGACGGAGACCTGACACAGGAGGAACGGAGACCTGATACAGGAGGGACGGAGACCTGACACAGGAGGGACGGAGACCTGACACAGGAGGGACAGAGATCTGACACAGGAGGGACGGAGACCTGACACAGGAGGGACGGAGACCTGACACAGGAGGGACGGACCTGACACAGGATGGACGGACCTAACACAGGAGGGACGGAGACCTGACACAGGAGAGACGGAGACCTGACACAGGAGGGACGGAGACCTGACACAGGAGGGACGGACCTAACACAGGAGGGACGGAGACCTGACACAGGAGAGACGGAGACCTGACACAGGAGGGACGGACCTGACACAGGAGGGACGGAGACCTGACACAGGAGGGACGGAGACCTGACACAGGAGGGACGGATACCTGACACAGGAGGGACGGAGACCTGACACAGGAGGGACGGAGACCTGACACAGGAGGGACAGACCTAACACAGGAGGGACGGAGACCTGACACAGGAGAGACGGAGACCTGACACAGGAGAGACGGAGACCTGACACAGGAGGGACGGAGACCTGACACAGGAGGGACGGAGATCTGACACAGGATGGACGGAGACCTGACACAGGAGGGACGGAGACCTGACACAGGAGGGACGGAGACCTGACACAGGAGGGACGGAGACCTGACACAGGAGGGACGGAGACCTGACACAGGAGGGACGGAGACCTGACACAGGAGGGACGGACCTAACACAGGAGGGACGGAGACCTGACACAGGAGGGACGGAGACCTGACACAGGAGAGACTGACCTAACACAGGAGGGACGGAGATCTGACACAGGAGAGACGGAGACCTGACACAGGAGAGACGGAAACCTGACACAGGAGGGACGGACACCTGACACAGGAGGGACGGAGACCTGACACAGGAGGGACGGAGACCTGACACAGGACGGACGGAGACCTGACACAGGAGGGACGGAGATCTGACACAGGAGGGACGGAGACCTGACACAGGAGGGACGGAGACCTGACACAGGAGGGACGGACCTGACACAGGAGGGACGGACCTAACACAGGAGGGACGGAGACCTGACACAGGAGAGACGGAGACCTGACACAGGAGGGACGGAGACCTGACACAGGAGGGACGGACCTAACACAGGAGGGACGGAGACCTGACACAGGAGGGACGGAGACCTGACACAGGAAGGACGGAGACCTGACACAGGAGAGACGGAGACCTGACACAGGAGGGACGGACCTAACACAGGAGGGACGGAGACCTGACACAGGAGAGACGGAGACCTGACACAGGAGGGACGGACCTAACACAGGAGGGACGGAGATCTGACAGAGGAGAGACGGAGACCTGACACAGGAGAGACGGAAACCTGACACAGGAGGGACGGACACCTGACACAGGAGGGACGGAGACCTGACACAGGAGGGACGGAGACCTGACACAGGACGGACGGAGACCTGACACAGGAGGGACGGAGACCTGACACAGGAGGGACAGAGACCTGACACAGGAGGGACGGATACCTGACACAGGAGGGACGGAGAACTGACACAGGAGGGACGGAGACCTGACACAGGAGGGACGGACCTAACACAGGAGGGACGGAGACCTGACACAGGAGGGACGGAGACCTGACACAGGAGAGACGGAGACCTGACACAGGAGGGACGGAGACCTGACACAGGAGGGACGGAGATCTGACACAGGAGGGACGGAGACCTGACACAGGAGGGACGGAGACCTGACACAGGAGGAACGGAGACCTGATACAGGAGGGACGGAGACCTGACACAGGAGGGACGGAGACCTGACACAGGAGGGACAGAGATCTGACACAGGAGGGACGGAGACCTGACACAGGAGGGACGGAGACCTGACACAGGAGTGACGGACCTGACACAGGATGGACGGACCTAACACACGAGTGAGGGAGACATGACACAGGAGAGACGGAGACCTGACACAGGAGGGACGGAGACCTGACACAGGAGGGACGGACCTAACACAGGAGGGACGGAGACCTGACACAGGAGAGACGGAGACCTGACACAGGAGGGACGGACCTGACACAGGAGGGACGGAGACCTGACACAGGAGGGACGGAGACCTGACACAGGAGGGACGGATACCTGACACAGGAGGGACGGAGACCTGACACAGGAGGGACGGAGACCTGACACAGGAGGGACAGACCTAACACAGGAGAGACGGAGACCTGACACAGGAGAGACGGAGACCTGACACAGGAGAGACGGAGACCTGACACAGGAGGGACGGAGACCTGACACAGGAGGGACGGAGATCTGACACAGGATGGACGGAGACCTGACACAGGAGGGACGGAGACCTGACACAGGAGGGACGGAGACCTGACACAGGAGGGACGGAGACCTGACACAGGAGGGACGGAGACCTGACACAGGAGGGACGGAGACCTGACACAGGAGGGACGGACCTAACACAGGAGGGACGGAGACCTGACACAGGAGAGACGGAGACCTGACACAGGAGGGACGGACCTAACACAGGAGGGACGGAGATCTGACACAGGAGAGACGGAGACCTGACACAGGAGAGACGGAAACCTGACACAGGAGGGACGGACACCTGACACAGGAGGGACGGAGACCTGACACAGGAGGGACGGAGACCTGACACAGGACGGACGGAGACCTGACACAGGAGGGACGGAGATCTGACACAGGAGGGACGGAGACCTGACACAGGAGGGACGGAGACCTGACACAGGAGGGACGGACCTGACACAGGAGGGACGGACCTAACACAGGAGGGACGGAGACCTGACACAGGAGAGACGGAGACCTGACACAGGAGGGACGGAGACCTGACACAGGAGGGACGGACCTAACACAGGAGGGACGGAGACCTGACACAGGAGGGACGGAGACCTGACACAGGAAGGACGGAGACCTGACACAGGAGAGACGGAGACCTGACACAGGAGGGACGGACCTAACACAGGAGGGACGGAGACCTGACACAGGAGAGACGGAGACCTGACACAGGAGGGACGGACCTAACACAGGAGGGACGGAGATCTGACACAGGAGAGACGGAAACCTGACACAGGAGGGACGGAGACCTGACACAGGAGGGACGGAGACCTGACACAGGAGGGACGGAGACCTGACACAGGAGGGACGGAGACCTGACACAGGAGGGACGGAGACCTGACACAGGAGGGACGGAGACCTGACACAGGAGGGACGGAGACCTGACACAGGAGGGACGGAGACCTGACACAGGAGAGACGGAGATCTGACACAGGAGAGACGGAGACCTGACACAGGAGAGACGGAGACCTGACACAGGAGGGACGGATACCTGACACAGGATGGACGGAGACCTGACACAGGAGGGACGGAGACCTGACACAGGAGAGACGGAGACCTGACACAGGAGGGACGGAGACCTGACACAGGAGGGACGGACCTAACACAGGAGGGACGGAGACCTGACACAGGAGAGACGGAGACCTGACACAGGAGAGACGGAAACCTGACACAGGAGGGACGGAGACCTGACACAGGAGAGACGGAGACCTGACACAGGAGGGACGGAGACCTGACACAGGAGGAACGGAGAGCTGATACAGGAGGGACGGAGACCTGACACAGGAGGGACGGAGACCTGACACAGGAGGGACGGAGACCTGACACAGGAGGGACGGAGACCTGACACAGGATGGACGGAGACCTGACACAGGAGAGACGGAGACCTGACACAGGAGAGACGGAGACCTGACACAGGAGAGACGAAGACCTGACACAGGAGGGACGGATACCTGACACAGGAGGGACGGAGACCTGACACAGGAGGGACGGAGACCTGACACAGGAGGGACGGAGACCTGACACAGGAGGGACGGAGATCTGACACACGAGGAACGGAGACCTGACACAGGAGGGACGGAGACCTGACACAGGAGAGACGGAGACCTGACACAGGAGAGACGGAGACCTGACACAGGAGAGACGGAGACCTGACACAGGAGGGACGGAGACCTGACACAGGAGGGACGGAGACCTGACACAGGAGGGACGGAGACCTGACACAGGAGGGACGGAGACCTGACACAGGAGAGAGGGAGTCCTGACACAGGAGAGAGGGAGTCCTGACACAGGAGAGACGGAGACCTGACACAGGAGAGAGGGAGTCCTGACACAGGAGAGAGGGAGTCCTGACACAGGAGAGAGGGAGTCCTGACACAGGAGAGAGGGAGTCCTGACACAGGAGGGACGGAGACCTGACTCAGGAGGGACGGAGACCTGACGCAGGAGAGAGGGAGTCCTGACACAGGAGAGAGGGAGTTCTGACACAGGAGAGAGGGAGACCTGACACAGGAGAGAGGGAGACCTGACACAGGAGAGACGGAGACCTGACACAGGAGAGACGGAGACCTGACACAGGAGAGAGGGAGTCCTGACACACGCACACAGAAGGAACAATAAAGGATTAATGTTAAGACGTGATATACTGTTTAAGGAATTTTGAGAAGAAGTTTTGGCCCCTGGTGGGCGAAACGTCGTAAACGCCATAAACTGTAAATTTCTAATTCACTAGAAGGGGTGAGGACAGAACGCAAACAAGATTAGCCACATGCAAACATAGTTGTCCCTACGACTGGAAAGGATGAGGAACTGACAGAAGATTAGATAAAACTGGATGAGCGTATATATGGGAAGACAGGGAGGAAATTATACAGAGAATAATTCCTAATTAGTATTTTTGAGTGCTGGTACTAGAGGCGTTCACGGTGCTGGCATTACTTTGCTGATGGTGACAACCTCACTGTAAGCTTGACAAATACTCGTGTCACTGCCTGCCCTTGCTTGTCCATCTTACCACCGCTGACCACTGGTATTCGTCTCCTTTGATGCTAAACTGAGGACTATGATAACCAGCTGCTTATTTCTGTTAATCGTCATTTTATTGATCACAATCGGACACAGCAATGTGCTGCTTCGTTGTTATGTGATAGTTACATAGTGGGTGCAAAAGCTAACTGTTTTCCTTGCCATATTCCTGCACATAGAATTGGGTTTACACAGCGTTGAAGTCTGTCAGCCTGAGCTGGAAGATTTGAGTAGTGTCAGTTTAAGCTAGGAGACTTCAACAGTGTCAATTTAAGCTGGGAGACTTCAACAGTGTCAGTTTGAGCTGGAAAACTTCAGTAGTACATTGAGGATATGATTCCAGTAAGGGATCATCAGCTACGACAGCTTCAAAGGTTGACCTTCCAGCAGAGCTGCTGTTACTGTCACTTGTGAATTACCATCTCTCAGGATGACCCATCACATACACACCAGAAATAAAAAAAAAAATAAATTCTAGTCTTCAACATGCCCTTGGGAGGGAAAGGGGTGGGATTTTGACACTGGAGAAAAGAATAACAATCCTGGGGATATTTTATGCCCAGTCTAGCTTAAAACATTAGACAGGAGAACTGCCAGACAGCTGGAAGACGTCCAGTGCAATGTCAGTAATATTCAAGACATGCGACAGACAGCAGACATTAAAGCGGATCAGTGTCCTTGAAAGATCTCTCAGGAATGGTGATTTAAGAATGGGACTAGAGGAACACCTCGAGTGTGGATTTCATCAGTCAACACCAGCAAAAGTTCACGAATGTAAGTCGTACCTCACGAACCACACAGAAACCTACAAAATGCAGAGTGTATTTAGACAAGAAAGAAATGATAGCATTGACTGCATGAAGATCTTCTCAGAAGTAGGCGCAACTTCTCGCTGCCCACTAATGGCTAAATATGAACTAAGATAACATACTTTGCATTATCGAAATTCTGGGTTAGTTTTGAAGTGTGGGTTTTATTTGTCCCCGCATAGAAGACTTACACCAACATGCATCTCCAGTATGTAACAGATTCTTAAGATAGATGGAGGTGATTTTAAAAGAAGACTGAAGTCATGCGCACACACAGAATGACCGAGTGTAACAACAAGTACATAAGTTTACTGGGTTGCGCAAACCGTTGTTCTTCCCTCACCTCAATTTTCCATTACCTTAGTGTAAAAAATAAATTAGTTTGACGTGAAGATAAACACTACTATCACGACCCTTCAAGGGAGTGCGGGCAGTGTCCTGATGCTGTCGAAGAACTCTTTATTCAAGGTAATGGAGCAGCCAACACACATCTCCATGGGTGCTGACACAAGGAGCAAAACTGTGTGACTCAATGGCAAAAAAAAAAAAATCAGCCAATCTTTCTCTTCAGGACAGCTGTCATAGATTTGAAAAATGGCAAACGTGGTTCCTATTCATAAGAAAAAAAGGCGACAGGCAAAGTTCTGAAGAAGATAGCAAGGAATAGAATATTGGAGCACTTTGAGAGAAGATGATTCACATGAAACCGTCATGAATTTAGATGCAAAATTCTGTCTTACGAATTTGGTGAAGTCCAATGAAAAAAAAAATAAGAGATAAGCAAATAAGACAGCGTTGAGTGGATTGCATTTCTTTTGAACTGAAGAGATTATTTTGGGAATTAGACGACCAAGCAGAGTTAAAAGGCAGAGTGCACCAGTGAGTCAGAAATTGCTTAAATGACAGAAGGCAGAGAGTAAAGAATGAGACAAGAGAATGGGAAAGAGTAATGAGTGAAATTCCACAAGGATCAGTGTTAAGACCCACACTGTTTCTGATATCCTTGAATAATATACCATAGGGAATTAAGTCTTGTATATCACTGTTTATTGAGAAGAATAAGAACAGGAGAGGGCAGTGATGAACTTCAGACATACCTCAACAGACTACAGGTGTAGTCAACCTCGAATTCAACCCAAATAAACGCAAAGTCAGTCGAACTGGAGGAGGTGAGGGCAGACAGAACATGAGCGCTGAGAAGCTGCAAATATCAGAGTGAGAAGGACCCGGAGATGAATAAAACATCTGGAGTTTACCTGGAGAGAGCTCCGGGGGTCAACGCCCCCGCGGCCCGGTCTGTGACCAGGCCTCCTGATGGATCAGAGCCTGATCAACCAGGCTGTTACTGCTGGCTGCACGCAATACAACGTACGAGCCACAGCCCGGCTGGTCAGGTACCGACTTCAGGTGCTTGTCCAGTGCCTGCTTGAAGACAGCCAGGGGTCTATTGGTAATCCCCCTTATGTATGCTGGGAGGCAGTTGAACAGTCTCGGGCCCCTGGCACTTACTGTATTGTCTCTTAACGTGCTAGTGACACCCCTGCTTTTCATTGGGGGGGATGTTGCATCGTCTGCCGAGTCTTTTGCTTTCGTTGTGAGTGATTTTCGTGTGCAAGTTCGGTACTAGTCCCTCTAGGATTTTCCAAGTGTATATAATCATGTATCTCTCCCGCCTGCGTTCCAGGGAGTACAGGTTCAGGAACCTCAAGCGCTCCCAGTAATTGAGGTGTTTTATCTCCGTTATGCGCGCCGTGAAGGTTCTCTGTACATTTTCTAGGTCAGCAATTTCACCTGCCTTGAAAGGTGCTGTTAGTGTGCAGCAATATTCCAGCCTAGATAGAACAAGTGACCTGAAGCATATTCACAGAACTTCACATAGACCGCATGTCATAGGCATTTCCTAGATTAGCAGATTTCAAAATAGCATCCTTCAGAATCTTGTACAAGACAACGAGTACGAGGCCCCAGTATGGAGCCCACACCTGGTCAAGCATGTGTAGGAACTCTTAAAAGGTCCTAATGTTTGCAACCGGGCTTTTACCAGAACTAAAAGTAATAAGCTATAGGAAAATGTCTCGACGAGGACAAAGGGAGATATGATTACTACGTACAAAATCTAAATTTAAAGGAATTGATAGGGCAGATAGGAATAAGCTGTTTGAAATAAGTGGACCAGGATCAAGGGGACACAGGTGGGAACTGGAGACACGGATGAACCTTAATGGTATATTATTTAGTCTCAGGCTGGTTGAAAAGGGGAAACGCTTTAGATGAGGAAGTGGTGGAAGCAAACTCACAACTACAGAGGTTCAAGACTAGGTATGATCATGCCCGAGATGCCAGAAGTAAGTGATTCTGATCATAGTATTCTAGAACCTTTGCCAACGTACCTTGGTGAGTACGTGCGAACGCACGCACACGCACGCACACGCACGCGCACGCACGCACACGCGCGCGCACACACATCTTCAGTCATAGCGTTGTCAGGAAGTGGAACAATCTGGAGAGAGATGTAGTGCAAGCAGGATTCATACATAGCTTTAAGAAGAGGTACGATAAAGGTATGGAGCAGGGAGAGTGTGGACCTAGTAGCAGCCAGCGAAGAGGCGGACCAGAAACTGAATCGACCCCTGCAACCACAAATGGGTGAGTACACAGAGAGAGAGAGGAGGGGGGAGGCGAGCGCGCGCGCACACACACATACTGAGTGTAAAGAACACCAGAGAACAGGGAAGTGAACAGAAAAGCCAGGAATGAATACACTTGGGTAAGAGGCTGAGCGGCTATTTGAGAAAGACAGTATGTGATGCCAGACCTAAACCATAGTTGCTGTACAGCCACATCAGAAAGAAGACAACAGTGAAGGAGCAGGTAATGAGACCGAAGAAGCAACAAGGTTAGCACACTAAGAATGACCAGGAAGTCTGCGAGAAGCTAAACGAATAATTTAGGGAGTTATTCTCGGTATAATCAGTAACTGCTGAGTGAACTAAATGCCTCAAGTCAATGGGACAAAACAACTTCTCCCACTTGATTCTAAGAGAGGGATCAGAAGAACTCGCCACTAGCAGCAGTCTTCAGTAATCACTGGAAACAGAGCAGCTGCTGCCAGATGTCTGGGAAATCGGCAAAAGTTGTCCCAGTATTTTAAAAAGAGGACTGACACCTAACTTTAAACTACAGGCCGGTGTTACTGACATGCATAGTAAAGTTATGGAGAAGATAATCAGGAGAAGAGTGCTGGAGCGCCTGGAAAGGGCTGGGTTTTAGAGATGGAAAAATCATGTCTCAGGAATCTGCTAGATTTCTAAGACAAGGTTAAGAAAGTTAGTTAGGATAGGTAGGGATACTTGAATTGTTTATTTTAGGACTAAGAAAAAGTTTGATACACTTCCTCACGAATGGGACAAAAATTTGAGGAATGACAAAGAAAGCATTACAAGTGATTAAAGAATACTTAATAGGAAGGAAACGGTTATTGTCCAAGAAGATGGGAGAATGTAACGAGTGGGGTTCCTCAAAAGTCGGTACATAGATCAATACTGTTTCTTGTGTGTGTGAACTATATGACAAGAAATCGAGAGACTACAAACAGGAGCAGATATGTCAAGACTACAGAGGAACTTGGATAAACTGCAGGATTGGTCTGACAAATGGCTACTGAAATTTAGTCCCAACATGTGCAAATTTATGAAAATCAGAAAATAGCAAAGAAGACCGGAAACAGGGTACAGATTTGGAGGACAATGGCTGAAGACCTTTCTGCAAGATAAGGACCTCGGGGTGAGCATAGTTCCAAGCATCTCTCCCGAGGTACACAGCAGGATAAACGGATAATAGCTTTCAGGAACATCAGCAAGGAGGCATTCACAGCCTTATACACGGCATTTGTCAGGCCCATCTTGGAGTACGCAGCGCCAGTATGGAACCCACAATGTGTTGCGAGACAGACGGAAAGAAACTGGAAAAAGTTACAAGGTTTGCTGCTAGACTAGTATCAGAGCTGAGGGTCATTAGCTATGAGTAGAGAGTAGAGGACTTAAATCTGACGGCACTAAGGGTAAATGGACCAGGGTGATATGATTACATCGTACAAAATAAAAGAATATACAGAAAGAGTTTGAAAGGTGGGTATCGGGTAAACAAAGGCACAGTTGAAAGCAAAGAACACAGATGAGCCAGAGCTGTCGGGAAATATTTAGCCTTAATGACCAGGAAGCGGAGCTACCTAGACAGCAAGGTTATTACAAACACCAATGGTAGTATAAAGGTCTGTAGCACCTGGTCGTAACTAAGCCAGCAAATAACACACTCAGTAGGGCAGAGCAGAGCCAAGGTAAATACAGCAGGAGTAGATTTTCTTTAGCTGTGTATTCACACCAATGTTTACACTGTACAGTATTAATGACTAAAGCAGTCAGAATACAATAGAATAATCAAGAGGCACTACAAGTATAAGTGGTCACGACCAGTGCCTGTGGAAGACTGCCACTCAGCCAGGTGGATCGAAGTGACGTCACCTTCGCTGAGTTATTCTTCCATGTGATTGGTGGATTAAACTGGACAGTAAGTGCAGCAGTGGGGCCCCAGAACTGCTACACTTTGAAATGCCACTTTACTGGAGGAGAGAGCATGTCGAATGGTTGTATGACGAACGTAGAATAAAATTCAACATACCCGGCGCACGCCACGAAGATGGTTGAGGCAGAATCCATATATAACTTTAAGAATAGGTATGCCAGGGTTCAAGCAGTCAAGAGTGTGTGTACCCAGTAGCGACCAACAGAGGGGTGGAGCCAGGACCAGAAACTCGACCCCCGCAACCACAAATAGGTCTCACACACACACACAAACAATGGATAGTGTGGTGAAATTTTGAATACATGCATGTAATGTGTGTGCCAGCTGCTTTTAGTGTTTTTTTACTCAATGTTTTTTTGTAATACCTTGGCTGGTACTTTTAGTTATGGAGGGCGCTAGCAGTTTTGACTTGGTAGTGGTGTGTGTGTGTGTGTGTGTGTGTGTGTGTGTCCTCACTTGTTTGTGGTTGCGGGGGTCGAGTCATAGCTCTTGGTCCCCGCCTCTTCGCTTATCGCTACTAGGTTCACACTCTCTGCTCCATGAGATTTATCATACCTCTTCTTAAAACTATGTATGGATCCTGCCTCCGCTATATCACTCTCCAGATTGCTCCACTTCCTGACAACTCTGACTGAAAAAATACTTCCCAACATCCCTGTGACTCATCTGAGTTTTCAACTTCCAATTTTGTCCCCTTGTTGCTGTGTCCCATCTCTGGAACATCCTGTCTCTATCCACCTTCTCAGTTCCGTTATAATATCTTTCCCATCCCTCCCTCCATGAGGCCTGGTCACAGACCGGGCCGCGGGGGACGTTGACCCACGGAACTCTCTCTTCGTAAGACATACCTCTCAGCTCCGGGACTAGTCTTGTTGCAAACCATTGCAACAAGACTAATTTCTTGACGTGTTTGAACAGGTGTGGATTCCATACTGGTGCTGCATACCCCAATATAGGCCTGATATACACGATCTACGATATCTTGAATGATTCCTTACTCAGGTGTCGAAATGCTATTCTTAGATTTGCCAGGCACCCAGATGTTGCAGCAGTTATCTGGTTGATGTTTACGTCAGGAGATGTGCTCGGTATTATGTTCACCCCAAGATCCTTTTCCTTGAGTGAGGTTAGCACCCTTTAGCACAGTATGCTGTCTGTCTCCTTTCTTAAAAACCGAGACTACATTTGCCGTCTTCGGTACCTCAGGTAGTTGCTCTGTTGCGATAGATGAGTTGAAGATTGTTGTTAGTGGCACACACAGTGCCTCTACTCCCTCTCTCAGGACCCACGGAGAGATGTCTGGTTCCACCGCCTTTGATGTATCAAGTTCACTTAGCAACCTTTTCACCTCCTGGTTATGTGTGTGTGTGTGTACATGCATGTGTGTGTACGTGCGTGTGCACGTTTGTGTATGTGAGCACTCACAGAATTGTTTGCTGGGGTAGTCATGCCTTTGACATGTCATCTGTGACAGTCATGACGTGTCATCGGTGACAGTCATGACGTGTCATCGGTAACAGTCATGACATGTCATCTGTGACAGTCATGACGTGTCATCGGTAACAGTCATGACGTGTCATCGGTAACAGTCATGACGTGTCATCGGTAACAGTCATGACATGTCATCTGTGACAGTCATGACGTGTCATCGGTAACAGTCATGACGTGTCATCGGTAACAGTCATGACGTGTCATCTGTGACAGTCATGACGTGTCATCTGTGATAGCACTGACGTGCTAATATCTATGATATTACTAACGTGTCATGATAGCAATAACGTGTTTTACCAAAGAAATCACAAAGTACACATGACACAGGTTTGGGAACTGTAACAGAATGCTAAGGAAGAAGGTGAAACTAAGAAACAAAACCACAATCCCATCCCTGGAACTATTCACAGAGCACCCATGCTTACCCAGACGACAGGAAAGACGTAGTGTCGGACCTTCCTGGGCTATTCTGGACCACCATGGACTATCCTTAACTGTCATGGACCGTCTTGGATAATTCTCGACCAGGAGCATCCTGGATCATTCTCGACCAGGACCATTCTGGATCATTCTCGATCAGGATGATCCTGGATCATCTTTGATCGTCCTGGATCATCCTGGACCATACTGGACCATCTTGGACTTCAATGAATCATCTTTCGTGGACACAGCTGGTCACACCATATATCGTGCCCCTTCCTTCCTTCCAGTGGAATACTACGAGATATTGATGCGCTGGAATCCAGGAAGCAGTAACAGCCAACGTAGTGAAACTCTGCAGTTCTCTCCAGTAATAGAGCCAATATTAGTATTTAATGAGACGAAAGAAAGTTCAGTAGTGTACACTGGAGTGCCAGGGGTAATTGGGATCATTTTCCATTGCTGGGAGAGTGTTGCCATTTTTTTTCAAGGAAAGATTTCACGTTTTGTTCCGCTTTTGAGTGAGGTAAACGGGTTAAAATAGGTAATAGCAACGGAGAGAGAAGAATAGTCAGGAAGAGAGAAAGATAGACAGGGAGAGCCACGTCCACTTTTAATCGACAAGAACTTAAAAAAAATCTAAAGAGTAAAATGGTTTTATGGGGGAAACAGAGGCGATGTTTCCCTCGGGAGGCTAGTGACTGGTCAGACTTGCAATTGTGAGGTGCAAAAAAAGATTCCAGTACAGTATCATACTGCATTGGTAATTGTTCATAGTGTATTGAAACGACCTGAGGAGAAGAGCAGTGAAATGTAGTTAATCTCGAGTGAGCCAGTAACAGACCTCTACCCCGGGTGAGGTAAACAGCACAGCAGCAGAGTTAACACACGTCTCCATTACCTCCATGTAAAGTTAACACGCGTCTCCAGTGCCTCCACGTTAAGTTAACACGCGTCTCCAGTGCCTCCACGTTAAGTTAACACGTGTCTCCAGTGCCTCCACGTTAAGTTAACACGTGTCTCCAGTGCCTCCACGTTAAGTTAACACTTGTCTCCAGTGCCTCCACGTTAAGTTAACACGCGTCTCCAGCAGCTCCATACTAAGTCTGTTGTATTTTTCTTATTTTCTTTTAAATCGGTTTAAGCTGCTAAGGAGATGTATCAACAGTATAGCTGTGCCAGGCAGTATACACACCATCAGACGTCCCACTGGGTGCTGATAAACTGTCAGATAACTGTAGTATAATAGTCAAATAGTAGTAGTTAAATGCGAGGGAATAAAGTCATGTGTGAGTGACTATCAGTGTGTGGGTGTAAGAGTGGTGTCACCATGGCTGCTGCAGTCCTCGATTTATGACGAGAGACCGAGTAGTGACGCAGTTCTCAGATTCACGATGTCTAAATTCTATTAAGTGTTTTGTAATGGATGAATGGTGTATTGTGGATGACATTTCAAGTCCAAACAACTGGAAAACATTAATCGTTGGAACTGTCAATCATGGTTAAATTCTGTTTACAGTTTAATGGTTTAAGTGAGCTGAGAGTGGGATACATCGCGTTCAGTGTCACCAACAGTGTCTTGTGTCTAGCTAACATCTCCATCTCCAGTAGAGTTATTGGATTTGCATGACACGCATATTACACACGTATTAAATGACGGTAACACACACACACACACACACACACACACACACACACACACACACACACACACACACACACACACACACACACACACACACACACACAAAGTATTCTTCCTCGCGAAATTATATGATCTATTCAGGAGTTGGGAAAGTAACATACAAGAAGTACTAGCTGACACACACACAGCCAGAATAACACAGTGCTCAGTGATGCGAAACAGAGTTTCTTGTGGTGGTGCTACTTCTGGTACTCTTTTCGAAGATGGTGCTGGTATAGATCAATAAATGTGAGATAGTGTTCCAGCTGGCTCTGGTGTTCAAGGAGCGGACAAAGATCTAGAAATATAAAATAATACTTCAGCTGGTGGTGGTGGTGGTACAGATGCGACTTCCGAAGCTGGTGGTACAAACAGCTGCTGGTGGTGGTCGTCTTTCCAGTGTTACTGAAGGTGGTGCTGGTGCCAGCGCAGATCGTGAAACTGCTTCTGTTGGGAACCCAGCCCCCGCAAAATTACAAGCAACAGACAACAGAAATGTAAAAATTCTATGCTTGGGGATATCCATAAGAATGGGCTGTCTGGAAGAACGAATGAGACATGCAGTTTTGACCATCCACAAAAAAAATGCCGTGGTCGCCTGACCAAAGGTGTGTTTCGTGTATCATGCAACCTACTGCTGATTTTCACTCTTAAACGCGTTATAGCATTATTTCTCGGGTACCGAAGTATAACAAACTGCCCTGCATACATTGTCAGTAGGGGTACGAACAGGGGAATAAAGGGATTATACCATCTCTCACTAACACTCCACTTCTGTCACTACTTTACCCACCTCCACTCTCACTCCACCTTGTTATAAATAATAAGAATAATAATAGATTGGGACGGTGAATATATTCCACCCTATTACAGTTTTTTGACGCTTATTTAATGAGATATAAAGATAAATGAGGATGGTATACAAGTTATTTAGACAGAGAATACAATTTAGCTGACGTAATGAATATCCACTTACAATATAATTCAGGACACTTCACCGCTAGGAACTCGGTCAGTCTTTAGCCTCAGGTCCCAAGACCACACACACTGGTGACAGCTCTCTCCAAAGTTCTCCATCAGACCCTCCAGCTCTCACGCCTCGGCCAGAGGCGTGAGTACTCTGTACTCAGAATACTCGTCAGTACTCTGCCCCAAGCTCTCGTACAGAGCTCTGCACACCAACCAGAGCTCTCCCCGAATTTTCCCTCTTAGTTGTTTCCCTGGGCATATTATATGGTCTTACATACACATTCCTTAACTCCAAGGTCTGGGGGTAGCCCTGAGAGGTTAGATCACAGGTGTTTTCACTGGGAATTGCAACGGTTTACCCGTACCTGACGTGGCTAGTGTGACAGAGTAGCAAATTGCTAAATAGATCCTACTTGTGACCTGATATTCGTAAGACAGTTCGTCTACTTGTACATCACATTACGAAAGGACCAGGAGAATCAGACCCACAAACCATGGGAAACTGTTAATTACATCTATTTAAAAGAAAGAGATGATTTAGTGCCAGGAAGCAGAAAAAATGGCAAGAAATGGAAAAAAATATTAAAATACCTCGTTGCCTTCTTGGACTGGAAGCACAATCAATGACCTCCACTCCAGACCCATGGAAATTAATGTCAACAAATATATTCTCCCAACCAAAAAGCAATACATCATCTTTTACATTGGAAAATATCCGAGGTGTCAAACCATCCACCAACAACATGTCTTATATTAGTGGACTCCTCACGGAGTCAAATGCAATATTTACACATTTCACAGAGACCTCAAACAAAAGATCACTTTGACAACGAGATATGGATACCTAGGGAGGATTGTGTGTGTGTGTGTTTAAGTCGCTCATTTTCAGCCACTAAGCACCACACGTGACATAGTTGAACCTTTTATCGCAGCAGAAATTGAGATCGAAACTGGAGATATTGTGGTTGAATATAATCCCGTTTATGCAACTTCCAGCGATTCAAGGAATAGCTATTAAAAAAATGACTGTTGTCTGGAGAATCTTTCAACCCAGTCCCGAATATTTTGTTACTTGGTGGTTTCAATTTAAAATATTTAGAATGAGAGGATGTAACAGACAGTAAAAGTATAATAGTAGAGATAACCCCAGGAAGTAGCACAGGCGATAACCCCAGGAAGCAGCACAGGCGATAACCCCAGGAAGCAGCACAGGCGATAACCCCAGGAAGCAGCACAGGCGATAATCCCAGGAAGCAGCACAGGCGATAACCCCAGGAAGCAGCACAGGCGATAACCCCAGGAAGCAGCACAGGCGATAACCCCAGGAAGCAGCACAGGCGATAATCCCAGGAAGCAGCACAGGCGATAATCCCAGGAAGCAGCACAGGCGATAATCCCAGGAAGCAGCACAGACGATAATCCCAGGAAGCAGCACAGGCGATAATCCCAGGAAGCAGCACAGGCGATAATCCCAGGAAGCAGCACAGGCGATAATCCCAGGAAGCAGCACAGGCGATAATCCCAGGAAGCAGCACAGGCGATAATCCCATTAAGTAGCACAGACGATAATCCCAGGAAGCAGCACAGGCGATAATCCCATTAAGTAGCACAGACGATAATCCCAGGAAGCAGCACAGGCGATAATCCCAGGAAGCAGCACAGGCGATAATCCCAGGAAGCAGCACAGGCGATAATCCCAGGAAGCAGCACAGGCGATAATCCCATTAAGTAGCACAGACGATAATCCCAGGAAGCAGCACAGACGATAATCCCATTAAGTAGCACAGACGATAATCCCATTAAGTAGCACAGACGATAATCCCAGGAAGCAGCACAGACGATAATCCCAGGAAGTAGCACAGGCGATAATCCCAGGAAGCAGCACAGACGATAATCCCATTAAGTAGCACAGACGATAATCCCAGGAAGCAGCACAGACGATAATCCCATTAAGTAGCACAGACGATAATCCCATTAAGTAGCACAGACGATAATCCCAGGAAGCAGCACAGACGATAATCCCATTAAGTAGCACAGACGATAATCCCATTAAGTAGCACAGACGATAATCCCAGGAAGCAGCACAGGCGATAATCCCAGGAAGTAGCACAGGCGATAATCCCAGGAAGCAGCACAGACGATAATCCCAGGAAGTAGCACAGGCGATAATCCCAGGAAGCAGCACAGACGATAATCCCATTAAGTAGCACAGACGATAATCCCAGGAAGCAGCACAGACGATAATCCCATTAAGTAGCACAGACGATAATCCCATTAAGTAGCACAGACGATAATCCCAGGAAGCAGCACAGGCGATAATCCCAGGAAGTAGCACAGGCGATAATCCCAGGAAGCAGCACAGACGATAATCCCAGGAAGTAGCACAGGCGATAATCCCAGGAAGCAGCACAGACGATAATCCCAGGAAGCAGCACAGGCGATAATCCCAGGAAGCAGCACAGGCGATAATCCCAGGAAGCAGCACAGGCGATAATCCCAGGAAGTAGCACAGGCGATAATCCCAGGAAGCAGCACAGACGATAATCCCAGGAAGTAGCACAGGCGATAATCCCAGGAAGCAGCACAGACGATAATCCCAGGAAGCAGCACAGGCGATAATCCCAGGAAGCAGCACAGGCGATAATCCCAGGAAGCAGCACAGGCGATAATCCCAGGAAGCAGCACAGACGATAATCCCAGGAAGCAGCACAGGCGATAATCCCAGGAAGTAGCACAGGCGATAATCCCAGGAAGCAGCACAGGCGATAATCCCAGGAAGCAGCACAGGCGATAATCCCAGGAAGCAGCACAGGCGATAATCCCAGGAAGTAGCACAGGCGATAATCCCAGGAAGCAGCACAGACGATAATCCCAGGAAGTAGCACAGGCGATAATCCCAGGAAGCAGCACAGACGATAATCCCAGGAAGCAGCACAGGCGATAATCCCAGGAAGTAGCACAGGCGATAATCCCAGGAAGCAGCACAGGCGATAATCCCAGGAAGTAGCACAGGCGATAATCCCAGGAAGCAGCACAGACGATAATCCCAGGAAGTAGCACAGGCGATAATCCCAGGAAGCAGCACAGACGATAATCCCAGGAAGCAGCACAGGCGATAATCCCAGGAAGCAGCACAGGCGATAATCCCAGGAAGCAGCACAGGCGATAATCCCAGGAAGTAGCACAGGCGATAATCCCAGGAAGCAGCACAGACGATAATCCCAGGAAGTAGCACAGGCGATAATCCCAGGAAGCAGCACAGGCGATAATCCCAGGAAGCAGCACAGGCGATAATCCCAGGAAGCAGCACAGGCGATAATCCCAGGAAGTAGCACAGGCGATAATCCCAGGAAGCAGCACAGACGATAATCCCAGGAAGCAGCACAGGCGATAATCCCAGGAAGCAGCACAGGCGATAATCCCAGGAAGTAGCACAGGCGATAATCCCAGGAAGCAGCACAGACGATAATCCCAGGAAGCAGCACAGGCGATAATCCCAGGAAGCAGCACAGGCGATAATCCCAGGAAGTAGCACAGGCGATAATCCCAGGAAGCAGCACAGACGATAATCCCAGGAAGCAGCACAGGCGATAATCCCAGGAAGCAGCACAGACGATAATCCCAGGAAGTAGCACAGGCGATAATCCCAGGAAGCAGCACAGGCGATAATCCCAGGAAGCAGCACAGGCGATAATCCCAGGAAGTAGCACAGGCGATAATCCCAGGAAGCAGCACAGACGATAATCCCAGGAAGCAGCACAGGCGATAATCCCAGGAAGCAGCACAGGCGATAATCCCAGGAAGCAGCACAGGCGATAATCCCAGGAAGCAGCACAGACGATAATCCCAGGAAGCAGCACAGGCGATAATCCCAGGAAGCAGCACAGACGATAATCCCAGGAAGCAGCACAGGCGATAATCCCAGGAAGCAGCACAGACGATAATCCCAGGAAGCAGCACAGGCGATAATCCCAGGAAGCAGCACAGGCGATAATCCCAGGAAGCAGCACAGGCGATAATCCCAGGAAGCAGCACAGACGATAATCCCAGGAAGCAGCACAGGCGATAATCCCAGGAAGCAGCACAGACGATAATCCCAGGAAGCAGCACAGGCGATAATCCCAGGAAGCAGCACAGACGATAATCCCAGGAAGCAGCACAGGCGATAATCCCAGGAAGCAGCACAGGCGATAATCCCAGGAAGCAGCACAGACGATAATCCCAGGAAGCAGCACAGGCGATAATCCCAGGAAGCAGCACAGACGATAATCCCAGGAAGCAGCACAGGCGATAATCCCAGGAAGCAGCACAGGCGATAATCCCAGGAAGCAGCACAGACGATAATCCCAGGAAGCAGCACAGGCGATAATCCCAGGAAGCAGCACAGACGATAATCCCAGGAAGCAGTACAGACGATAATCCCATTAAGTAGCACAGACGATAATCCCAGGAAGCAGCACAGGCAAACACTCCCACACAAAAGCACTATTGAAACTCATAAGCCAGATAATAGCGGAGCCGACAATACGAGAAAATACCCTTGACCATATATACACGAATAATGATAATCCATAACGAAATATTGGTGAAGAAGACAATAAATTTGGTTTACAACCAAGTGAAAATTTAAGCGAACAAAACCCAAACCCTGGGGATGTTTTCACCAGCTGCAGCAGGAATATAGTTTGGATCAAACCAATAATGACTTTAACGAAACAGGCTGGAGAAGTATTTTGAACATGGATGCTTATATATTCTTATAATCATGGGTGAGCGCTAAACCCGTAGGATTATACAGTGCCTGGGAAGGGGGGAGGGAAAGTATTCAGGCTCAATTCAGGGAACCTGAGCACAGATCCAATTAACATGGATGCGAGTCATCGTCTACCAAGGATCAACACTGAGGCGACAGAAGTGTGTTCAAGACACACTTTTAAGGAAAGAGAGAAACGGTGCTGCTATCTGAGAGTAGAAGGAAGCACCAGCTAGAGAAACAGAAGATACAGAATTTAAGTAAATTATTACAGGATTCAGGAGAGACAGGGGGAGCTAAAGGTAATAAAATTGAGAGAAAGAAATACTTATCATATTCCAAATCCAGGACAAAAGCCACATCCTGGATCAGACTCACGTTTAAACAAGATGGAACTTACACTGGTGACAAAGAAATGAGTGAAGTACCGAAGTCTCAATATGACTCGGTGTTCAGTGAGTTGTTAGTCAGACTGAAGGTCGACAATCTGAACGAATTCTTCATGAACGAGACTTAGAAACCTCGTCAACATCTTCAAAATTTTTGTCATAACCCTAAACCCACTGGACTTCGAAAAAACCCGTTGCCATGTCCATGCACTCTGCTCCAGGCCTAGACTCGTGGAATTCTATGTTCATCAAAAAATGCAAGAAACCCTTATGGGCATTGTGTATATATATATATATATATATATATATATATATATATATATATATATATATATATATATATATATATATATATATATATATATATGTCGTGCCGAATATGTAAAACTGGTCAATTAGCAAGAACTCATTTAAAATTAAGTCATTTCTAAAATTTTCTCTTATACGTTTAAAGATATATTTTTTTCATTAATGTTGATGTAAAAATTTATAATTTTGCACCAAAAGGAACTTAGAAAACTTACCTAACCTTATTATAACAAGCGCAATTTATTTTAGCCTAACCCAACTAAATATAATTTAGATTTGTTTACAATAATTTAATTCTAAACAAACACAGTTAAATATATTTTTTTCTTTAGGTTCAGAATGATTTTGGCGAAATTATTGCATACACAAATTTTCACTTGTCCTATATGGCAAGATGAGCGTTGCTATTTAAGCCAAGATCGCAAGTTCTGCCTATTCGGCACGACATATATATATATATATATATATATATATATATATATATATATATATATATATATATATATATATATATATATATATATATATATATATACTATGGGGTCAATCCAAAGTCATTTTAAAAATTGCTTATATAACCCCACTCCACAAAGGTGACAACAAATAACTATAGATTGATAGCATTAAAAATCTTAAAAGTGTTTTAAGAAGCCAGGTCACTAACCACTTGGATTCACAACACTTGCACAACTCAACGTAGCATGGATTGAGAGCAGGTCGCTCCTGCCTCTCGCAACTGCTGGACCACTATGACAGTCTTCAATGCACTGGAAGGCAAAATGCGGGGGTAGTATATACAGACTTTGCAAAAACCTCGACAGGAGGGACTCTGGTGCAACAGTCCAGAACATGCGTGCAAAATAATAACTGGAAAAGTAAACAGATGGATTTACAACTTTCTAACAAACAGAATGCAAAGAGTAATAGTAAACGGAGACTGCCACAGTAAACAGATCTGTTCCCCAAGACACAGTACTCGCCTCCATCTTTTTCCTCATCCTCATATCTAACACAGACAGGGACATAAATCGCAGCATCCTGTCATCCCTTGCAGACAATGATAAAATCTGCATGAGTGACATCTACTGGGGAGAAAGCAAATCTCTAAGCGGATAAAAATCGAATAGGCCACAGAAAACAATTTGATGTCAGTGAAAATAAATTTGAGTTACTCCCTTATGGAAAATTTGAGGTAATAAAAGCCAGAATAAAAATTGTAATCTCTCAGTAGATCGAAACCTGACTTGAAAGATATAGAATGATATTGTCAGAGGATCTCACATTCAAGGATCACAACAGCGAGGAAAATCATGGGAGGAAAACGAAAACCTTCAAAACAAGTGATGCCAAGCCAGTGATGATCCTCTCTAAGCACCTGTTCATCCTTCAGTGTTCGTATAGGTTCAGCCAAGCAACTAAATTACTGGAAATATTTGAAGTATCTTTGACCTGTACTCCATGGAACAAAGGCGAGAAAGATGCATCATAATTCTCACCTGGAGATTCCTAGAGGGACTGGTCCCAAATCTGCATTCTAATCAATCTCTCCCAAAGCAAGAGGCTCGACACTGTGCCAGATACTTCCAGTGAAGAGCACAAGTGCCAGGAGGCCTGGTCATCGACCGGGCCGTGGGGACCTTGACGCTCTGTGCACCCTCCGGGTCAAATTACCATCAGATCAGCGAAACCTCAGTGTCAGGAAGGCCCCAGTACCAGGGATTCTCAGGTGTCGAGAAGATTCCAGTGCCAGGGAGGCTCTAGTGCCAGTTAGAATTCGGTGCCAGTGAGGCTCCAGTGTCAGCGAGGCTTCAGTGCCAGGGAACCCTCAGTACCGGGGAGGCTCCAGTACCAGGGAAGCTCCAGTTCCAGGAAGGCTCCAGCAGTGCCAGCAAAGTTCCAGCAGTGTCAGGAAGGCTCCAGCAGTGCCAGGAAGGCTCCAGCAGTGCCAGGAAGGCTCCAGCAGTGCCAGGAAGGTTCTAGCAGTGCCAGGAAGGTCCCAGCAGTGCCAGGAAAGCTCCAGCAGTGCCAGGAAGGCTCCAGCAGTTCCAGGAAGGTTCCAGCAGTTCCAGGAAGGCTCCAGCAGTGCCAGGAAGGTTCCAGCAGTGCCAGGAAGGCTCCAGCAGTGCCAGGAAGGTTCCAGCGGTGCCAGGAAGGTCCCAGCAGTGCCAGGAAAGTCTCAGCAGTGCCAGGAAGGTCCCAGCAGTGCCATGAATGATCCAGCAGTGCCAGGAAGGCTCCAGCAGTGCCAGGAAGGCTCCAGCAGTGCCAGGAAGGCTCCAGCAGTGCCAGGAAGGCTCCAGCAGTGCCAGGAAGGCTCCAGTGCCAGGAAGGCTCCAGCAGTGCCAGCAAAGTTCCAGCAGTGTCAGGAAGGCTCCAGCAGTGCCAGGAAGGCTCCAGTGCCAGGAAGGATCTAGGAGTGCCAGGAAGGTTCAGCAGTGCCAGGAAGGCTCCAGCAGTGCCAGGAAGGCTCCAGTGCCAGGAAGGATCTAGCAGTGCCAGGAAGGATCGAGCAGTGCCAGGAAGGCTCCAGTGCCAGGAAGGATCTAGCAGTGCCAGGAAGGCTCCAGTGCCAGGAAGGATCTAGCAGTGCCAGGAAGGATCTAGCAGTGCCAGGAAGGATCTAGCAGTGCCAGGAAGGATCTAGCAGTGCCAGGAAGGATCTAGCAGTGCCAGGAAGGCTCCAGCAGTGCCAGAAAGGCTCCAGTACCAGGAAGGATCTAGCAGTTCCAGGAAGGTTCAGCAGTGCCAGGAAGGCTCCAGCAGTGCCAGGAAGGCTCCAGTGCCAGGAAGGATCTAGCAGTGCCAGGAAGGATCTAGCAGTGCCAGGAAGGATCTAGCAGTGCCAGGAAGGATCTAGCAGTGCCAGGAAGGATCTAGCAGTGCCAGGAAGGATCTAGCAGTGCCAGGAAGGATCTAGCAGTGCCAGGAAGGATCTAGCAGTGCCAGGAAGGCTCCAGTACCAGGAAGGATCTAGCAGTGCCAGGAAGGATCTAGCAGACACACACACACACACACACACACACACACACACACACACACACACACACACACACACACACACACACAGCAGGAAGAAAGAAAGGAGATTGAGAAAATCATCACGGAAATAGGTGAAGAGATGGACGAGATTGTAAATTTTCAGAGAATAGGGGGGTACTCGAAGGGGAGAAACCGACCAATCAAGCTGATTCTCAGGATGGAAACAGTGCGGAACAGGATCCTCCAAGAGAAACCACGATTGAAATACTCGGAAGAGTACAAGAGGGTGTTCCTAGACAGAGACAGAACAAAATCAGAACGACAGCAGCTGAGGGAGAGGACAAAAAAGCGAAAGGAGCTAGGAAAAGAGACAAGGATGGAACCAGCAGAGGTCAGTCAGAGCAGAACAGAACAGCAAGGGCAAGCACACACACAACTATTCTCAGAACCATACAACCTATCACACCATCCCAACACACACTACAATCCATACCCACAGCCTCCACCCAACACCGAGCTATAGAATCCCACAGTATGCCACCAGGTCTCCCACCCTCACAGGCCCCCCAAACCACAGTGTTGGAAAGGAAACTGAAGGTATGGTACACAAACGCTGATGGAATAACAAATAAGTGGGAGGAGTGGCATGAAAGAGTCAAAGAAGCATCACCGGACATCATAGCTCTCACAGAAACCAAGCTTACAGGTATGATAACAGATGCCATCTTTCCAACGGGATACCAAATCCTGAGGAAAGACAGAGGTAACAGGGGGGGGGGGTGGAGGAGTGGCGTTGCTGATCAAAAATCGCTGGAATTTTGATGAGCTGGAGAGAGGAGACAGCGGAGAAGAAAGTGATTACATAGCGGGAACACTTCACTCTGGAGGTCCCAAGGTGGTAATAGCAGTGATGTATAACCCACCACAGAACAGCAGGAGGCCAAGGCAAGAGTACGACGAGAGCAATAGAGCGATGGTTGATACACTGGCTAGAGTGGCCAGAAGAGCTCATGCATGCAGGGCAAAGCTCCTGATCATGGGTGACTTTAACCACAAGGAGATCGATTGGGAGAACTTGGACCCACATGGGGGCCAAGATACATGGAGGGCTAAGATGATGGAGGTGGTACTGGAAAACTTCATGTGCCAACACGTAAGGGACACTACAAGAGAGAGAGGAGAGGATGAACCAGCAAGGCTGGACTTAGTATTCACCTTGAGTAGTGCAGATATCGAGGACATCACATACGAAAGACCCCTTGGGGCCAGTGACCATGTGGTTTTAAGCTTCGAATACACAGTAGAGCTACAAGTGGAGGGAGAAGCAGGAAGGCCAGGACGAATGAAGCCAAACTACAAGAAAGGGGACTACACAGGAATGAGGAACTACCTGAACGGGGTTCAGTGGGACAGAGAACTGGCAGGGAAGCCAGTTAATGAGATGATGGAATATGTAGCAACAAAGTGCAAGGAGGCTGAGGAGAGGTTTGTACCCAAGGGTAACAGGAATAATGAAAAAGCCAGGATGAGCCCATGGTTTACCCAAAGGTGCAGGGAGGCAAAAACCAAGTGTGCTAGGGAATGGAAGAAATATAGAAGGCAAAGGACCCAGGAGAATAAGGAGACCAGTCGTAGAGCCAGAAACGAATATGCACAGATAAGAAGGGAGGCCCAAAGACAATATGAAAATGACATAGCAGCGAAAGCCAAATCTGACCCAAAACTGTTGTACAGCCACATCAGGAGGAAAACAACAGTCAAGGACCAGGTAATCAGGCTAAGGAAGGAAGGAGGAGAGTCAACAAGAAATGACCGTGAAGTATGTGAAGAACTCAACAAGAGATTCAAAGAAGTGTTCACAGAGGAGACAGAAGGGACTCCAGAAAGACGGAGAGGTGGGGCACACCACCAAGTGCTGGACACAGTGCACACCACCGAGGAAGAAGTGAAGAGGCTTCTGAGTGAGCTAGATACCTCAAAGGCAATGGGGCCAGATAACATCTCCCCATGGGTATTGAGAGAGGGAGCAGAGGTGCTATGTGTACCCCTAACAACAATATTCAATACATCTATCGAAACAGGGAGATTGCCTGAGGCATGGAAGACAGCAAATGTAGTCCCAATCTTTAAAAAAGGAGACAGACATGAAGCATTAAACTACAGACCAGTGTCACTGACATGTATAGTATGCAAAATTATGGAGAAGATTATCAGGAGAAGAGTGGTGGAACACCTAGAAAGGAGCGATCTCATCAACAGCAGCCAACATGGTTTCAGGGACGGGAAATCCTGTGTCACAAACCTACTGGAGTTCTATGACATGGTGACAGCAGTAAGACAAGAGAGAGAGGGGTGGGTGGATTGCATTTTCTTGGACTGTAAGAAGGCGTTTGACACAGTTCCACACAAGAGATTGGTGCAAAAACTGGAGGACCAAGCAGGGATAACAGGGAAGGCACTACAATGGATCAGGGAATACTTGTCAGGAAGACAGCAGCGAGTCATGGTACGTGGCGAGGTGTCAGAGTGGGCACCTGTGACCAGCGGGGTCCCGCAGGGGTCAGTCCTAGGACCAGTGCTGTTTCTGGTATTTGTGAACGACATGACGGAAGGAATAGACTCTGAGGTGTCCCTGTTTGCAGATGACGTGAAGTTGATGAGAAGAATTCACTCGATCGAAGACCAGGCAGAACTACAAAGGGATCTGGACAGGCTGCAGACCTGGTCCAGCAATTGGCTCCTGGAGTTCAATCCCACCAAGTGCAAAGTCATGAAGATTGGGGAAGGGCAAAGAAGACCGCAGACGGAGTACAGTCTAGGGGGCCAGAGACTACAAACCTCACTCAAGGAAAAAGATCTTGGGGTGAGTATAACACCAGGCACATCTCCTGAAGCGCACATCAACCAAATAACTGCTGCAGCATATGGGCGCCTGGCAAACCTCAGAACAGCATTCCGACATCTTAATAAGGAATCATTCAGGACCCTGTACACCGTGTACGTTAGGCCCATATTGGAGTATGCGGCACCAGTTTGGAACCCACACCTAGCCAAGCACGTGAAGAAACTAGAGAAAGTGCAAAGGTTTGCAACAAGACTAGTCCCAGAGCTAAGAGGTATGTCCTACGAGGAGAGGTTAAGGGAAATCAACCTGAAGACATTGGAGGACAGGAGAGATAGGGGGGACATGATAACGACATACAAAATACTGAGAGGAATTGACAAGGTGGACAAAGACAGGATGTTCCAGAGATTGGACACAGTAACAAGGGGACACAGTTGGAAGCTGAAGACACAGATGAATCACAGGGATGTTAGGAAGTATTTCTTCAGCCACAGAGTAGTCAGTAAGTGGAATAGTTTGGGAAGCGATGTAGTGGAGGCAGGATCCATACATAGCTTTAAGCAGAGGTATGATAAAGCTCACGGCTCAGAGAGAGTGACCTAGTAGCGATCAGTGAAGAGGCGGGGCCAGGAGCTCGGACTCGACCCCCGCAACCTCAACTAGTTGAGTACAACTAGGTGAGTACACACACACAGTTTTAAGTAAAAGTAACAGAAGAGACGAGACAGACGGGTGGGTTGATTGCATCTTCTTGGACTGCAAGAAGGCCTTCGACACAGTTCCTCACAAGAGATTAGTGCAGAAACTAGAGGATCAGGCGCATATAACGGGAAGGGGACTTCAATGGATCAGAGAATACCTAACAGGGAGGCAACAACGAGACATGGTGAGTGATGAGGTATCCCAGTGGGCACCTGTGACGAGCGGGGTCCCACAGGGGTCGGTCCTATGACCAGTGCTATTTTTGGTATAAGTGAATGACATGATGGAAGGGTTAGACTCAGCGGTGTCCCTATTCGCAGATGATGTGAAGTTAATGAGGAGAATTAAATCAGATGAGGATC
>NC_091335.1:24373753-24383753 GCF_038502225.1 Cherax quadricarinatus | reverse complement strand
GTGTGGGTGCTGAGGTCAGGGAAGGAGGGTGTGGGCGCTGAGGTCAGGGAAGGAGGGTGTGGGTGCTGAGGTCAGGGAAGGAGGGTGTGGGTGCTGAGGTCAGGGAAGGAGGGTGTGGGTGCTGAGGTCAGGTAAGGAGGGTGTGGGTGCTGAGGTCAGGGAAGGAGAGTGTGGGTGCTGAGGTCAGGGAAGGAGGGTGTGGATGCTGCGGTCAGGGAAGGAGGGTGTGGATGCTGAGGTCAGGGAAGGAGGGTGTGGATGCTGAGGTCAGGGAAGGAGGGTGTGGATGCTGAGGTCAGGGAAGGAGGGTGTGGATGCTGAGGTCAGGGAAGGAGGGTGTGGATGCTGAGGTCAGGGAAGGAGGGTGTGGATGCTGAGGTCAGGGAAGGAGGGTGTGGATGCTGAGGTCAGGGAAGGAGGGTGTGGATGCTGAGGTCAGGGAAGGAGGGTGTGGATGCTGAGGTCAGGGAAGGAGGGTGTGGATGCTGAGGTCAGGGAAGGAGGGTGTGGATGCTGAGGTCAGGGAAGGAGGGTGTGGATGCTGAGGTCAGGGAAGGAGGGTGTGGATGCTGAGGTCAGGGAAGGAGGGTGTGGATGCTGAGGTCAGGGAAGGAGGGTGTGGATGCTGAGGTCAGGGAGGAAGGGAGTGGATGCTGAGGTCAGGGAAGGAGGGTGTGGATGCTGAGGTCAGGGAAGGAGGGTGTGGATGCTGAGGTCAGGGAAGGAGGGTGTGGATGCTGAGGTCAGGGAAGGAGGGTGTGGATGCTGAGGTCAGGGAAGGAGGGTGTGGATGCTGAGGTCAGGGAAGGAGGGTGTGGATGCTGAGGTCAGGGAAGGAGGGTGTGGATGCTGAGGTCAGGGAAGGAGGGTGTGGATGCTGAGGTCAGGGAAGGAGGGTGTGGATGCTGAGGTCAGGGAAGGAGGGTGTGGATGCTGAGGTCAGGGAAGGAGGGTGTGGATGCTGAGGTCAGGGAAGGAGGGTGTGGATGCTGAGGTCAGGGAAGGAGGGTGTGGATGCTGAGGTCAGGGAAGGAGGGTGTGGATGCTGAGGTCAGGGAAGGAGGGTGTGGATGCTGAGGTCAGGGAAGGAGGGTGTGGATGCTGAGGTCAGGGAAGGAGGGTGTGGATGCTGAGGTCAGGGAAGGAGGGTGTGGATGCTGAGGTCAGGGAAGGAGGGTGTGGATGCTGAGGTCAGGGAAGGAGGGTGTGGATGCTGAGGTCAGGGAAGGAGGGTGTGGATGCTGAGGTCAGGGAAGGAGGGTGTGGATGCTGAGGTCAGAAGGAAGGAGGGTGTGGATGCTGAGGTCAGGGAAGGAGGGTGTGGATGCTGAGGTCAGGGAAGGAGGGTGTGGATGCTGAGGTCAGGGAAGGAGGGTGTGGATGCTGAGGTCAGGGAAGGAGGGTGTGGATGCTGAGGTCAGGGAAGGAGGGTGTGGATGCTGAGGTCAGGGAAGGAGGGTGTGGATGCTGAGGTCAGGGAAGGAGGGTGTGGATGCTGAGGTCAGGGAAGGAGGGTGTGGATGCTGAGGTCAGGGAAGGAGGGTGTGGATGCTGAGGTCAGGGAAGGAGGGTGTGGATGCTGAGGTCAGGGAAGGAGGGTGTGGATGCTGAGGTCAGGGAAGGAGGGTGTGGATGCTGAGGTCAGGGAAGGAGGGTGTGGATGCTGAGGTCAGGGAAGGAGGGTGTGGATGCTGAGGTCAGGGAAGGAGGTGTGGATGCTGAGGTCAGGGAAGGAGGGTGTGGATGCTGAGGTCAGGGAAGGAGGGTGTGGATGCTGAGGTCAGGGAAGGAGGGTGTGGGTGCTGAGGTCAGGGAAGGAGGGTGTGGATGCTGAGGTCAGGGAAGGAGGGTGTGGATGCTGAGGTCAGGGAAGGAGGGTGTGGATGCTGAGGTCAGGGAAGGAGGGTGTGGATGCTGAGGTCAGGGAAGGAGGGTGTGGATGCTGAGGTCAGGGAAGGAGGGTGTGGATGCTGAGGTCAGGGAAGGAGGGTGTGGGTGCTGAGGTCAGGGAAGGAGGGTGTGGATGCTGAGGTCAGGGAAGGAGGGTGTGGATGCTGAGGTCAGGGAAGGAGGGTGTGGATGCTGAGGTCAGGGAAGGAGGGTGTGGATGCTGAGGTCAGGGAAGGAGGGTGTGGATGCTGAGGTCAGGGAAGGAGGGTGTGGATGCTGAGGTCAGGGAAGGAGGTGGGGGAGGTATTCATACTGACTCCTCGAAGCATTTTTTCACGTCTATAATAATGTTTATGCAAATACATGTACAACGTACACAGACTACTGCTCACCCTAGCTATGATGTGCTTGTGTATGTCACGGTGCCTTGCACACATGTCACTGTGGCTTACACACGTCACAGTGGCTTACACACATGTCACGGTGGCTAACACAGTCACGGTGGCTTACACACACGTCACGGTGACTTACACAGTCACGGTGGCTTACACAGTCACGGTGGCTTACACAGTCACGGTGGCTTACACAGTCACGGTGGCTTACACAGTCACGGTGGCTTGCACACATGTCACGGTGGCTTACACAGTCACGGTGGCTTGCACACACGTCACGGTGGCTAACACAGTCACGGTGGCTTACACAGTCACGGTGGCTTACACAGTCACGGTGGCTTACACAGTCACGGTGGCTTACACAGTCACGGTGGCTTACACACATGTCACGGTGGCTTACACAGTCACGGTGGCTTACACAGTCACGGTGGCTTACACAGTCACGGTGGCTTACACAGTCACGGTGGCTTACACAGTCACGGTGGCTTACACAGTCACGGTGGCTTACACAGTCACGGTGACTTGCACACATGTCACGGTGGCTTACACAGTCACGGTGGCTTGCACACATGTCACGGTGGCTTACACAGTCACGGTGGCTTACACACACGTCACGGTGGCTAACACAGTCACGGTGGCTTACAGCTGGGTACCATGTGCAATTTATTTCATATCTGTTAAGGGGTAGACGCGAGCAGTGACATGTCTGAGGCAGTGAATGATTACCGTCATGTCACTGCATATCCAGAGTGAATGGTGAGCCATCTCACCAGTGCTTCACCAGAGTGCAACGTGTAGTTGTGGTAGTGGTAGGTGTGGTTGTCGTGGTGGTTGTAGTGGTAGTTGTAGTAATAGTTTTTGTAGTCGGTGTAGTGGCGGAATCGAGGTAGTCGTGTCTAGGCCATGCTCTTGTCTCCACGACCTGCTTCACAATACGGTCGTGTAGCCAGGAGGGATTGGAGGATAGGGAGAGAGACTTGAGCTTGACTATCCCGTCCTTACCTCCCTAGACAGCAGTGTTACAGGTAGAAAGTAGTAGTTTACTTTCTACCAGCGGACAACCTTGATGTGATCGCTCTGTTACTCTCCCTATGAAAGCAATAGACTCGGCAAGAGATGCAACATTTCCCCAATAAAAAGCAGGGGTGCCACGAATACACTGAGGGGCAACATAAGTGTCCGGGGCCCAAGACTGTTCAACTGCCTCCCAGCCTACATAAGGGGGATTACCAATAGACCCCTGACTGTCTTTAAGAAGGCACTGGACAGGCACCTAAAGTCAGTACCTGACCAACCGGGCTGTGGTTCCTACGTCAGCTTGTTTGCGGCCAGTAGTAACAGCCTGGTTGATCAGAGCCTGATCCACCGTGAGGCCTGGTCTCAGACCGAGCCGCGGGGGCGTTGACCCCCGAAACCCTCTCCAGATAAACTCTTGTTGCTTTCTCTCTCTCTCCTTTATCTCGTTCTCCTCTGAACTACCTTTTTTCCTTTGATCTGCCTTTTCTTCCCCTTCCTTTGCTCTTCTTCCTTTTCCTCCTATTCTGCCTCCTCCTCTTCATTCTCTCCTTCCTTTCTCCATCTCGTCTTTAATATTTCACACAGATGGACACACCCTCACTCATCCTTCGTAAAAATTTAGTTCTTTACTCTCCTTTCATCTCTCCTCCTATCTCCTCCCCATTTCTCTTTCCTCCTATCTCCTCCCCATTTCTCTTTCCTTCTATCTCCTCCCCATTTCTCTTTTCCCGTATTCTCCAAAATTTGTCCCTTCCCATCTCTCTCCCTGCTCCTTTTTCTTCTCTCTTCTCTCCGACTATCTTCTCCCTCTTTTCGTCTCCCTTGTTTCGTTCTCTCCCTGGACCCTCTCCACTCCCTGTTATAGCTTTGTGTGTGTAGCTTTTAGCTTTGAACTCTGCAAAAGTTTCTCTCTCTCTCTCTCTCTCTCTCTCTCTCCCTCCCTCCCTCCCTCCCTCCCTCCCTCCCTCCCTCTCTCTGTATTATCTTCGTTACTAAATTTGGTACTGTCCAGCTTATTCTGTTTCCACCGGAACCAGCTTAATGTTGTTAGGGATCTGTTAAGTTGTTGTGGGTGAGAGTACGGAGTGTTGGTCACACCTCTGGAGCTCTGGCATTCGGAAACTGTGCTGTTTGTGTTCCACGTGACTTTGAGTGCTTGTGCTCCGGTACTGTGCTGAGTATTCCACTTGATTTGTGAATATTAGTACTCGTGGATTGAGCTGAATGTTCCACATGAGTGCTTGTGTTCCACTATGTTGCTGTGTGTGTTCCACATGAGTGCTTGTGTTCCACTATGGTACTGTGTGTTCCACATGAGTGCTTGTGTTCCACTATGTTGCTGTGTGTGTTCCACATGAGTGCTTGTGTTCCACTATGGTACTGTGTGTTCCACATGAGTGCTTGTGTTCCACTACGGTGCTGTTAGTGTTGCAGGTGAGTGCGAGTACCAGGGACCAGAGCGGACCCCCGCGTCTCACAAAGGCACATCTCCATCGTTCACTTTAGAACGTAGTTTAACCTGAAAATTTGTCACATATATTTCTGAGAGAGATCTCACGGGCGTAAACCCTCCTTTATATAATTGGCGTATTACCGTCTTTTATGTTTCGTCTCGTGTGATATATGTGTGTGTGTGTGTGTGTGTGTGTGTGTATTTATATATATATATATATATATATATATATATATATATATATATATATATATATATATATATATATATATATATATATATATATATATATATATATATCGTGCAGAATAAGTAAAATTGGTCAGTTAGCAGCAACTCGTTTTAAATTAAGTTCTTTCTAAAGATTTCTCTTATACGTTTAAAGATGTATTTTTTTTCATTTATGTTAACGTAAAAATTAATAATTTTGTAAGAACTTTAGAAAACTTACCTAAACTTGTTATAACAAGCGTAATACAACTAAATATATTTTAGATATGTTTGCAACAGTTTAATTAATAATAAACACGAAATATATTTTTCTCGCTAGGTTCAGAATGATTTTTGCTAAATTATTGCATACACAAATTTTCGCTCGTCTTATTCGGCAAGAAAAGCGTTGCTATTTATGCCAAAATTGCAAGTTTTACCGCATATTCGTGTATAATACTAGTTACGAAAGTAATTTTAAGCTGTATTTGTGCATTGTTGTCGTTATTTTTATCATGGTTACGTGTTTCTACCTTGTTTATCATTATTCATCTCATTCTCTTTAATATTTGCTATATTTAGCCGCCACTTGATTTTCAAACTTGAGTGTTGAGTGCTGACGCGTGTTTTAAGTACTATAATGTGAGTGTGTGTGTGTGTGTGTGTGTGTGTGTGTGTGTGTGTGTGTGTGTGTGTGTGTGTGTGTTTGTGTGTGTTTCTACCTGCGCTCTGACACATCACAGAAGTGCTGTCAGATAGTCCTTCCATAACATATCATCAGTGGGCACCATCTGTGACCCATCAGTTTCTTGCCACAGTGTCTGCAGCTTCTATGGGTCATCTATCTCGTAGCACTCAAGGCTATATAGTCTATAAATTCAAGATACTCTCCGATTTGTGTCTGCGGGGGTCGAGAGACTGCTCTTGGTTCGCCTTCGGGGATTCGTGCATCGGCGTCACTTATTTCTGGCTTCTTGGACTTTATCATATCTACTCTTGAAGCTGTGTGTCATATTTGCCTCCACCTCATACAAGTCATTCCACTTTTCAGCTGCCATGAGACTAAAGGAAACTTTTGCATCTCTGTGGTTCATGTTGAGAAATGGGTTACCAGCTAAGCTTATAATTAAAATATAGTGAATACTTAGCTGATAAAAGACAGCAAATCATCTACACAGCCGCCCCTGCAGACGAGGTCTTGAATTGTTGTCCTCCACTTCTTAACGGGCTGAAAAAGATTATATTATGTAATCAATAAATTACCCCTAGGGGGTGTTATGTCAGCATATTTCATTCACTGATGGCTGACATACTTACTTGTGTGGACTCAAAAGTCTGCACCTCACTGCCGACTATAGGTTGATTACAAACTCTTTGCGACTCAAGAACTGCGCAATCCCCCGTACTACAAGAAATAAGTAACCCACCTTGCTCTTGTAGCGTGAGCTATGGTATTCTTCACACCTTCGACAGGTATCGGTGACTTGATAAAAGCTGAAGTGTCCTTGGATGTCCACGTCTTCCATAGTCTAGCAATACGCACACTGGTACACTATGTTCCACAAGATTTGTCTTTATTGTTCACAATCTTATCACTAAAGAAGCTGATCACACTTCTCTGTAAGTGTTTATTGTGTTTTGTGAGACACTTTGTTCACACTAATGCACGGATCAGTGTTCTTTGTTGGTTATCCTGGCATCAGTGTGACTCTCAGTAGAGTCAAAAGTAATCTGAAGATGCCACAGCCTCATACACCATCACTGTCCCTAGCACATGAAGGAAAAGCTGACCTAGTACTTTTTGCTTCCTTGCCACTTCCTCAATGAAGCAAAGCAGAATGCTTGATTCTTGCTGTCTTAAGCATAGACAACAATGTCCACTATCTTTACCATGGTGATAAAGTGGGAGGAGGATTTTCCTTAATTGTCCTGCTAAGGTAAGAGATGGACTGTCTTTTATTAAAATACACTTTGCAACACTGGAGTCTTGCACGGAGCCTTGGTCGCTTGACCACGTCGCATACTGATACTGCATCTGGGATCAATTACTTGCTGTAGCAGTAAACAAGATGCTTGCCCCTTCTGAGAGGGCTGGGCCCCTCATGGCTGAAAGGGGCTGATAACCCCCTCCTGGAGAAAATTTCTTCACACTGGGGAGCGGCAGAGGTTCGCTGCAGGTGAACTATTCATCACTTAACATTAATTTGATTTTCTCACTCGCCACCACTTCTGCTTGTCTTTTCTGAACAGCTTTAGTCTGTGTGGTTTCTGGAGAATCACTAATTTTGTTTTCAACACTGTGTAATTCTAATGACACTAGTTTATTTATTGTCCACTTATTCACTACACCTTTGCTTAAAACATCAACTGTCCTGATGATTCCATTTGCATCAGGATATATGGTCACAATTTTTCCAAGTGGCCATTGGGACCTCAGACCATCATTGCCAATAATCACTATGTCACCAGTTCTTAAGGACTTATGATTTTCAGGAACACCAGCTCCATAGAAGTGTTCTCCAGGTATATTTCTACACCATAGGAAGGTTAGCATAGGCACCACTGTGACCACTGTGGTCACAGTGGTGCCTATGCTAACCTTCCTATGGTGTAGAAATATACCTAGTTGGACGAATCTTATTGTGGCTAGCTGGTCTAGTGGCTAACACGACCGGTCTGGAGTTTTGAGACTCTCTGACCGCGGGTTCAATCCCGCCCGTGGTATGGTTTGTTTGCAATCATGTCATTATGATTTCGTGAGTCATCCTTAGCAATCTCATCCATGTCAGTTCGTGAATTTACTATGGATTGAAAACCACTAATGAATTCTTCGTAATTATGACCTTGGAAAATAGGTTATGACAAGGTAGGTAAGCTTGGTAATGGTACACTTGTTGTTACAGGTGTAACAGGTGTTTGACCACTAGTTACAGTAGGTCTCTGTGCCAGAGTTTTGCAGCAGATAGTCTGTTCTCCTGTCCACCTTAACTGTTGATTACTAAAAGTATCCAAAACATTTTTAATTTCATCCTCAGATGGATCTGATTCAAGAAATTTATTTTCATAATGTGTATAGTCTGAATTAATTATTTCCAGACGTTGTGTAAGTAATTCAAATTTTGCCTCAAGATCATCAAAATCTATGTTTGTATCTTGAGTTAATCCTATACAGACTGAAATTAGATTTTCTAATTGTGTAATCTTAGTCTGTAAAGACTGAAACTGAGTTTTCAAACAACCCAATTTAATGGTATACTGAAAATTCTAGCACCACACTTAGAGTGTTTAAAAACACTGTACTGCTATAAACAGCTGAGTTTTTGTTATGCTTAAGTCAGCAATAATCGAGACACTACTGACCCACTAAGCTTAACCTCAGGGTCAATGACCATGAAGGGTAAAGAGTACATATCCCTGGTGTTTATGGCTTGAGTTTGCTGTGTCAGCTTGACAACGATGATTAATCGTAAATAATGATGTTATACACTTCATTCACTATACACTATAAATGTCACTGTATAACTGTAAATCACACGTGAATATTACACATATAAATGTCACTGTTAATATGTATGAAAGCTTAAATTTATATATATAGCTCCTTTAATATAACAGGTATATCTATAAGAAACAAACTTTAACACAATCTTGTCTCTTAATTTCTGTCTATAAACATTATAAACACTATGTGTATATACACTCAAACTTAACATCAGTTGGGTTGTTGCTGTAGTCAGCGTTTCTGAGAGCTGGAGCAGTTGATGCCGGGTGCCATCCCCTGTTTTCTTGTTGGGCGAGTCACCCAACTCCCGTTTTCTTTGGGTGAATGCTGGGTGAGCGCCCGTTTTCTTTTGGCTGCACATTCTCTGTGATTGAGTCTGGAGGGACTCATATACTGATTATATTGTAAAACACTAGTTTTACAGCTTTTTTCGAAGGACCTTGGCTCGTAGGTTATTTGTACACTGTAGCACAACATATTTGGACCACAGTGTGGTCTTTATCTCGTTCGAGCACGACCAAAATGTTGAGAAATGGGTTACCAGCTAAGTTTATAATTAAAATATAGTGAATACTTAGCTGATAAAAGACAGCAAATCATCTACACAGCCGCCCCTGCAGACGAGGTCTTGAATTGTTGTCCTCCACTTCTTAACGGGCTGAAAAAGATTATATTATGTAAACAATAAATTACCCTTAGGGGGTGTTATGTCAGCATATTTCATTCACTGATGGCTGACATACGTACTTGTGTGGACTCAAAAGTCCGCACCTCACTGCCGACTATAGGTTGAGTACGAACTCCTTGCGACTCAAGAACTGCGCAGTCTCCTGTACTACAAGAAATAAGTAACTTACCTTGCTCTTGTAGTGTGAGCTATGGTGTTCTTCACACCTTCGACAGGTATCGGTGACTTGATAGAAGCTGAAGTGTCCTTGGATGTCCACGTCTTCCATAGTCTAGGAATACGCACACTGGTACACTATGTTCCACAAGATTTGTCATTATTGTTCACAATCTTATCACTAAAGAAGCTGATCACACTTCTCTGTAAGTGTTTATTGTGTTTTATGAGACACTTTGTTCACACTAAGACACGGATCAGTGTTCTTTGTGGTTATCCTGGCATCAGTGTGACTCTCAGTAGAGTCAAAAGTAATCTGAAGACGCCACAGCCTCATACACCATCACTGTCCCTAGCACATGAAGGAAAAGCTGACCTAGTACTTTTTGCTTCCTTGCCACTTCCTCCATGAAGCAAAGCAGAATGCTTGATTCTTGCTGTCTGAAGCATAGACAACAATGTCCACTATCTTTACCATGGTAATAAAGTGGGAGCAGGATTTTCATTAATTGTCCTGCTAAGGTAAGAGATGGACTGTCTTTTATTAAAATACACTTTGCAACACTGGAGTCTTGCACGGAGCCTTGGTCGCTTGACCACGTCGCATACTGATACTGCATCTGGGATCAATTACTTGCTGTAGCAGTAAACAAGATGCTTGCCCCTTCTGAGAGGGCTGGGCCCCTCATGGC